>NW_027107994.1:112408-134136 GCF_000696795.3 Halyomorpha halys | reverse complement strand
AGAGAGAGAGAGAGAGAGAAAAAGGGAGACGAGAATTATGCCTGACATACACTATGCGAGTCCACTATGTGAGCTCCATACACTAGCTGTCAACCGCCTGCAGGCGGCCGTACTGAACTGCAGATGATAGCCTGAAGATAGCACACACTACAGTCCGGTACCTGCAGGCGGACTGTCGGTCAATGAAACAGGACTGCAGGAGATCCCCAGTTTTTCACCATGCTCCGTCGGAAACGTTGCGCTATGTTTGTTTTGTCAGTTCTTGGGGAACCCCAAGAAAAAAGGGTCTGGGTAAAAAGTTGGCTGCGAGATAGAGAGGCTAGCTCTCACATTTCGTTGCTCCGTGAACTGAGGCTGTCTCACCACGAGGATCTAACGAATTATCTGAGGATGAGTGAAGAAAATTTCCAAAAACTTCTAAATTTGGTTGAAATGAGAATCACAAAAGTGGACACTCATTTGCGCCAGGCTATCACTGCCGGAGAAAGGTTGACTGCAACTCTGAGATTTTTGGCAACGGGTCAAAGTTTCGAATATCTGAAGTTTCTCACGCGAATTTCACCTCAAGCACTTGGGAAAATCATACCCGAGACCTGCAGACAACTTTACCTGGTGCTAAAGGATTCTTATTTGAAGGTAAGATTAAATTTTAAAAAAAAATTAATTCATCTTATTATGTTTTATTTTGCTCAATTACATTGAAAAATTATGTAAGCAGATAGGTAATTGTGTATTGGAAATTATTGAAAAAAAATCAGATAAGTATTTTAAATGAATTTAACGGAAAGCTAATGCGCTTTTCAGGACAACTATTTTAAGCTACTTCAACAATAAAAATTCAGACAACTGGTTATCAGAGTCAGCATGAGCAGATTCCAAGTATTCCTTTGTGGTACTTCCCTCTCCAGTTATCGGATTGAAGTTGTTAGTAGTCTGGAAGAGGTTTTGATCTTGACCAAAGGAGTAGGGAATCTTTTTTTCTACTCGACGAACTGGTGTTTGCGGCTGTACGAACTTGAGACCCAGGACATCAGTTTCCTCTTGAAGCCTTCCCTTCACACCATGCATCAACACTTTGTTGATTAACATTTCGGCATACAGTTTTTGATCTTCATCCATACGGCGTAATTTGCATGCGACGTTGAGCCCAATGCCATCGAACTCATCGTCCTCCTTCAAAGCTTTCACAGCTGCGTCGATAGCATCTTTTCTTTTCTTCTGATTGCCCGATTTTTTTGTATTTCCGGATGAAGTTGATGGGCCTGATGAAATACTGTCAGACCAACTGAGGCTAGCAACTGGGGAAGGGGGCGATACCAGTTGTGATGACGTATGGTTTGAGGTTTCATCCTGACTCTCCTGGAACATATAAATTGAAAAGAAACTTTAAAACGTTTTGTTATTGAAAGATGCTACTGTATTTTTAATAACAGCAGCAATCTATCTGTCAACTGGGAAATAAATAATTTTGAATGAATTAAATCTTTAAACTCTACTTTTTGGTATGATAAAAAAAATGAATCAAATTTGATATTATTGTCAAATATAACATATAATATCACATAACATATAACATGAAATATTAATTAACATATAATACGCTTTGTTTTATATTTATTATTTGTTTCAGTTACCAAACTCTGAAGAGGAATGGCAACAGACAGGGAAAGATTTCGAAAACAGATGGAACTTTCCTAATTGTGGAGGGGCCATTGATGGGAAGCATATCAGAATCAAGAAACCTCCAAACAGTGGCTCATATTTTTATAATTACAAGGGGTTTTGCACTATAGTTTTGATGGCAATCGTTAACTCAGACTATCAGTTCATATACGTAAACGTTGGCTGTAACGGCAGAGTCTCTGATGGAGGTGTAATTGAATGTACCGGTTTTTATACGAAGTTACTAAACAAAAGTCTCAATTTGCCACCAAACAGTGCCAACAAGGCAAACCTCAATTTCGTATTTGTAGCTGACGACGCTTTTGCTTTTCATGAAAACGTTCTTAAACCATATCCTCAAAGACAATTGACTTATGACCAGCGCATATTCAACTACCGTTTGAGCAGAGCTCGCAGAATAGTAGAAAATTCTTTCGGGATTCTGTCAAGTCGTTTCCGGATATTTCACACAGAAATCAACTTGAATCCAGAAAAAATAGATTTCATTGTGCTAGCAGCGTGTGCTCTTCATAATTTTCTGAGGAAGGAAGCAAAAGCGTTGTACATGCCATCGAATTCACTTGATGTAGAAGATATTGATAGTGGGGAAGTTATTCGAGGGGATAGGGTGGAAGATCAGCTGGTGGGTCTACGACAGGGATATAATAGACAAGTTTTGTGTGAAAATGCAAGAGACAATCGTGATAATTACAAGAACTATTTTGTTGGAGAAGGTGCAGTTTCCTGGCAAAACAAATTTGTCACCAATTAGGGTGGGAGGGTGAAATATTATACTGTGAAAATTTGTTTGTGCTGTTGTATGTATTTGATATAAATTAAAGAATAGAATAAAAATAACTTACGAGTTGTGATTCCTCACTCCCAATCGTCGCTCTAGTTTCTTCATGGTCGGCTGTAAACAATAGCAAGTCGAAATACCACAGTGACGGGGTGTATGCGTCATCTCCCGATGAGCCCGACTTTTGCTGTTTTACTTTCTTCAACTCTTTACGGAACGCACATCTCAAGTTATTAATTTTTTTTTCACTGTGTCAATGGTGGCTGACGGCACAGTTTTTTGATAGAACTTCAACAACTCACCGTACGCCTCATCCCGCGATCTTTTATTAGCGTAGGCATCGTCCTTGACTTTCCATAAACAGGGGTAGGCCCGATATAATTTAATAAATGCGGAAATGAAAGGAGGTTTCCCGTCCATCTTTCCTCGTCAGTCCAATCTCGGCTGGTGAATGATCTCACGAAAAACTGATGGAAACGGTGACAACAGATAGTTTGCCTGCAGGCTAACTGACAGTGTGTGGTGGGGGGCACATGAGATCATTATCCGACAGGTCGCTGCCTGTCGCGAATCTCTCATCCTATCCCCGCCTGCCCGGCGACCACACACCTTCAGTCCGGGCGAACTGCAGTCCATTATCTTCAGATCAACTGATGAATGTGTGGGCAATCCCGATCTACGGCCTTACGATTATCTTCAGTTAAACTGACAGTGTATGGGGCACTTTAGGAAACGAAAATGTCGAGAAAGTGAAGGAATTAAATTTAAAACTAATAGGAGAGTAATTATACACATTATACCACGGGGTGGAACCCAATAGCCGAATAATAGAACAGAAATATAGATGAAACGTCAGCAGAAAGAACCAGGTTGAGTGAAATCATCGAACGATGGTGGTGCCTAAGTTGTTGCATCTAGAATACCAATATGGTTCTTTTTCTTTGGAATGGCGTAGTATGCTGAGAGCTCAGCTAATAGGTTAATCAGTTCTCTTCCAATTTAAAAGGATGTAGTACATCTTGAATATTCTCTTAAACATGACAATTTTAAAAGAATGCAGTGAATTAATGTGTATATTGCTGTAAATAAGAGATAAAACATATGTATATGATTAAAGTGAATATAAGGTAATAGGTAAACAGTTGTTTGTAACTTGTGTAACTTAAAGGCTTTACTTTAATTAACAACTTGTTAATTAGACTTATAAATGATTGCTATGGAACTAATCAATAAAATTGTGATAAATAAAGTGAGTGTTTTATTAAGTTTATCCTTTATCACAGAGAGGTTATGTTGAATGTTAAGTCAGCTAAATTAATTTGAATTCATTTGCAATTGAATTAATTATTCTATGACAAATTAATTAAACTATGATTTATTAATTAACTGAAAATTGTCAAAAGATTTGAAAGGTTGAATGAATTTTTTAAAGTTAGTTAGCTATCTGTGCATTAAGCATGTTACACTTTGAAAATAGAAATAGAACATACATGAAATACATTTAGAAATTTTTTTCTAAATTACTGAATTTAAGATTCATTGAAAGTATAGATTGTTAAAAACATGATAATGAAAAGAAATAAGGGTTTTAATGAATCTTAATTTAACTTGATGAAATAACACAGTATGAGCACATAATTCTACGCTATGTTATAGTGAGTAATTTCCTTCCTTTATTAACATTAAATTGTAATTAAACATGCAGTATGAATGCAAGTATGGAACATCAACACAGCTGAAATGGCCTTTTCCTTGTTGAGGTATGAACAATAAATAATGTTTATACACTATACAATACTATTTCACTGAACTATATTTGAATTAATTGAACAATGAATTAGAATTTAATGTATGATTAGGTCTGGCATGGACCTCATGTGTGAACACTAATTTTGAAACTTAAAACATTATTTGAATGTTATAAACATCTGGTATGGTATACGATCATTATGTATGAAGCATGCCTTCAACTAAATGTCAGGCACGCATTCACTTTGGGTTGGCTGGTTGGTTTTGAGTGGACTATATATAATTAATGAGACATGATTAAATGAAAATAAAATTCTATTATATAAGTTACAAGTGGTGTAGAAGGTGGCCAAAATAGAACATTTATGGTTGTTAAAAAGAGTTATTAATTTTGAATGACTGGGCTCGGGAAAATTGCAAATATAACGAGATGGTTGATGGTGAAGTGGAGGTTAACTATATTGAATAGGGTGGACTTACTCCATGCTTCCTTTCTTCTCTCCACATTCCTATGCCTCTCTCTTTCTTCTGCTTCGAGTAACAGGAATTCTACTCACTCATGGTAGATTTTCGGAATGAATAAAGAAGAATTGCTGCTTCTGGCCAAGGAAAATGGCTTTCTCAGGTTGCTTTTTCTCCCATAGAGTGCTGGAGGAGGTGAGTTTTAACTGTTGGCCCCATGGGGCGCTACTAATGCCTACATATGGCAGCCTTTCCAATTAAAGCTTTTGGTTAACTTAGGTTACCCAGAACACACACACACACACAAACATATATATATTTAAAGTTAATTATATTTCAATTAGTGAAAAATACAACAGGTTTTTATGGAAAACATTTATTTACACAATTCCATACCCACCGATGGATATAAACACCTATTCATACATTACATCAACTATAACCTACTAATAAGAAAGTCACAATAAAAGGATGGCTCAACATACATGTAGGCTATGTACTATATATAGAAATATATAATTGATCTAAATAGTTATGTATTGAAAAAAGCTGTAACAGTAAATGATAGTAATTTCAATATTTCTAAAATAAACTAATTTATAAATAAAAATAAGACATATATTTGACAGTGTATATACATAATTATGAATAAACAAAATTTTAAAAGTATGCAAAAAATGTATTATGAGAGTAGTTCTTGAAATCTGTAGCAGTCACTAACAATTTTCCATTTATCATCTTGAGTGGTAATCATAAAAGTTTGTGTAAACGGTTTAGTTCCTCTAGCACTAAATTTAACACTCCCAGTAACTTTAATTAGGAAAGCCAATTTATTAGATACTTGATCTGAAATAAACAAAAAAAAAAAAAAAAAAAGATTTTTCAAAAGTTCATATATTTGATTTTTTTAGAATGCTCCTTAATTACAAAAGGGACTAGGAAAGTTTTGCAATATGAGTGATAGGATCACGAGAAGAGAGGTAGAGTTGGTACATGCATAGACCTGCCAAGCCTGCACACTGGGCTATGATTGTTTCCCTTCTGACTGTGCTAATGAAAAGTGTTCAAGATGCCATCCTAATCTAAATTTGAATATTGACGGATTTCATGCTACATATTTGCATATGGTTTAAGTGTTGATAAGTGTGCAGGAAATGCTACCAGTACTTTGGAGAGTATTGTCCACACTGTAGGATGATGTTCAGGTGGTACCAGTAGTTGTAAAAAGCAAATTTTGATCCTGAGAACACTCAGAGATCTGGCCTTTCAGCTTAATTGCTGACAAGAAAACATGTAGATGCTGTAGGGAAATTCCTAGAGCCAGGCAAGGGAGTGACCTAAAACCCGACAGATGAGTCCATGGACACAATGTACCAGAAATTCATATCATTCTGCATAATTAGTTTCAAGTTATGAAACTTAGTAACCTTTAGGTTACAGGCCACATAGTTCGACTGAAGTTCAAATGGCAAATTGTTATTCATGGTGCAGTAAAATGCAGAAGTTCTAGAATGGAAAAGCCTCTAATATAAACAGTATAGTGACAGATGATGAAGCTTGGCTTTGCTACAATGTAACTAAGACTCAGAACAAAGGTTTATCTTTTTGAAAAAGAGGATACGCCCATCATTGGCTGGAAATCCAGATATGCTAAGAAGAGAATGTTGACAATATTGTTTTAATGTGAAAAGTATTACAGACCGAGTAGTGCTAGAAATGTATAAGACTATCATAGGTAAGTGGTACACTGAGGAGACTACTTTGAAGACTGCAGGTTACTTTAAAATAGAGAAGTGTATTTTGTGTGGTCAAAACTATTTTGAAAATATTTAGAAAATAAAGTTATTTTGCAAAAGTTTCCTAGTGCAATAAGTATATCTTTTATAAATATAAGAAAGACACACACAAAAAAAAAAAAAAAAATAAGACCTATGACAAAAATTATATTGATTGTTTATTTGATTCAAAAACTTGTCATCTTGGTTGGCTTTTTTATTTAATGGAATAAAACCATATGGTCATCAATGCCAGGTAATTCATTTACTTCTAGTATTATATGTATGTGATGTGTATATAAATAATATAAACAGACAGAATGTCCAGCAATATAGCATGAAAAAATATAGGATCTCAAGGAATTGCAAAATTCAAGGCGCTTTTCATCAATTTATAACAAAATGTTTCTTTAATAGGCTTCTAATAAAATGTACAATTTGAACATGAGAATGAATCTGAATAACTAACCGTAAACTACTTGCAGAGACTGTTCAGTCAATATCTCATAATATGACTCCATCAGGCCTCTACACAACAATGAAGAACACTACAGTAGGCAAGAGACCACCGTGGGAGGGGGGGGGGCAAAAACCAGATGGATGTACAGAATCAACAAAGATGCAAATGAGCTGCATTCAGCAAACTGAGAAGCAGTAGACAAGATCCAACAAGCAGTAGACAACAACAAGACCCAAGACAGGCAGGTATGGAGAAGGCTGCTTAAGGTGGCCAAAGATATAAAAGGTCTGTAGAGCCAAACAAAAAAAAATAGTCAATCACAATTCTAAGAATAAATGGAGATGGTAACCAGAAAAAACCTTACCATCAACCCTCTTCTTAACATTTTATACACTGATTTGGTATTAATAGGGAAAAAATTCCTGATGACTGGCTCTTTTTGAAGCTGAATTTTACATTTTTGAATTTTTACATTACAAACAAAATTTCTGATCTTCAAAGAATTATAAGGCAGCTGGAGACCCCTGTACAATACAGCAAATTCAATGAATCATAAAGTGGTTTGTACATTCAAAATGATTGCATAAAATTACTCAACAGATATTTATTCAAGCAGTCATCAAAAATGTTATCAAAATTGCTAATATTGTATGTATATCATTTCAATATAAAATAGCACATTAATTCTAAACAAAAATACAAGTTCCTAACATCATATTTAATATGTAATATAGGTTGAGTGACAGGAATGTCAAGAAATGATATCTACACTATTACTTTGACATTTATCCAGATTATGTTAAACTTTTTTTACTAAATAATTCAAAAACACTATCCAAATTATAGTCTCAAAACATTTATTTCATTTACACGTCCAACGTTTCGGCCAATTCGGCCATCTTCAGGGACAATCAACTACAAAAAGTTTCCATTATATGTATGATCCTACAATCAATTCAATTATTTAACATTATTATTTATAATCATAGATGGCCGAATTGGCCGAAACGTTGGACGTGTAAATGAAATAAATGTTTTGAGACTATAATTTGGATAGTGTTTTTAATTATTTAGTAAAAAATTGCCAGTCTCAAGAAAGAATTTTAAGATTATAAATAATTTTTTTTTTTTTTTAAACAGAATAGTATATAACTATAGAGTATGGACTCCAGATGGTAGAGTGTGCAATGCACTAAAACTAGAAACTAATAAGCAAGAATTGATCTACCAACAACTCTGTAAAATTACATGTTCATTTTAAGATATGGAACTGAAACAGCAAGATTGATGAGAAAATGATGCTTTTATTTCAACTTTATCATGAATCCAAAATACTAACAATATGTGTTCCTTTAGAAGATAAATAATATGATTCAAGATCAGAACTTAAGGGCAAGTACTGTTTTACATCATTATTACAATTAATGGTAACTTTTGTAGCTTTAACTGCCAATTTTAGAAGCTGTAAACTTCCACTTGCTCAAGAAATAAAGAAACTTAAAACAGTGTTTCCATATAAATGGGAGTCAGATAACAGTTTAAATCAATTAGAACATTGAGATTCCATATTCCTGAAAAAATATGTGAAGAAACAAAAGAATATATATTGGTATAAATAATTGAGGAAGAAGAGTAGGAACGGAATCCAAAAGAAATCATGGAATGGATAATGAAAAAAAGGTCTTCATTAATGATGTGCAAAGAGAGGGGAACAGACAACATTGATTATATTAGAACTATATAGCATATCTTATACATCCTTTCAGTATTTTTATTCACAAAAAAATAAAATAAAATCTGAATCGCTACAACCCATGAAGGGTCAGGGGTTTAGTACTTTGTAAGGAAGTACTGGTACTAAACCAACGGTTGTGCAAGAAGGTGATTTGGTCAGAATCACGCTTGACCACCAGATTTTTACCCAATTTAAGAGGCTGGGTGGACCCCAGGAGGGCTTCAGAACCCACAGGAGTTGAATCATCGCTACAGTTTAACATAAAACAATTTTCTGCCCAGCTGGATTCGAACTTGTGTCTTTAGAGTTAGTAGCTATGCGCCTTACCCCTGGGCTGCCCGCACTTCCCATATTTAGTAACAAGTGAGTACAATTTCTGGTGTTTTGGATTTGGTTTCCATAGTCAAAAGTTTTATCGGACCTTTGAGGTATTATCCCATTCCGACTATAAGCTGCTTCATATTTAAGTGAATTTAGACCCCAACATCGACTACAAAGAATCAGTAAGAGGTTTATTTACCTCTTGAGTGAGGATATTCTCCATAGAGTGGAAGGAAGCAGCTCTGACCCAATTAAATAGTATATTAATAATAATAATAATAATAATATAATAAAATAGGATACATTATAACCCATACCTGGTTTGGATGACAATACTTTTACTTTATGTAGATTGATTAAAAGCAAGAATTAAATAACAATAGTCTTATTAATTATCTGTATAAGCCTAATTGGATAATTTAATATACCTAATACCCTCTGAGCATCAAGGGACCAGAGGCTGTGCTCACTGACAGGTAAGTCAATCAAGAATTTTCCAATAGCTTCTTTGCCAGTTGTGCCTGTTCCATTCCATACAAGCACACTTGTGTCCATGTACATGCGTAGAATTAACTGAAATATTTAAAATATACATAAAAATCTAACTTCAAGAGCTATATTAAAAGTACTATTCCATCAGAAACAAAACCTGGTCAAAGAAAAATTTAATCTTAGAACCATATATTTATGTGTTGAGATAAGAATAAACCATTAAAATATAAATGAACTACTGGTTTTATAATTAAATAACTATAATAAAAATAATGATTAACTCTTACTAAATCATACATAAATTTATATCAATTAAAAGGTATTCTCATCTAGCCTTGATGCCTTCTTAGCTGAATGTGTCCACATTGGATCCATATTGTTGTAATGAAGGATTTAATAAGATTAACCGGCAGAAATAAATTTAAGCCCAACAAAAAAAATGTCTAATGGGATGGCCAAAAACATACTGAGATAAGAAAAGATTATTGATCAAATACCAAATAAAAGGGGGAAAGAAGATACAAGTGATTTTGACTAAATAAACTAATTATACACTATTATCTAGAAATAACAAAGAAAGTAACCTAGTGAGAAATCGGGCTCTAGTTTTTTAAGGTTAACTAAGAAGAATGAACAGGTCTATCAGTATGTACGTCAACAAAGAAATACCAAATACCAGAAAATAAATAATATTACTAGTTATACAAGTGAATAAACTAAACCTAGAATAAATCCCTATTAATATTTGTGTATATTTCTATATTACTAATATCATCATATTCGTATAATACCTGTATGAGAGTATCCTTAATAATATTCTACTGTAATGTAACAAGCAAGACAACTAGGGTCTAATACTATAAATAGAAAATATTAAAATTCCATAAACAAAATATTTACTGGTAATTAAACTACACATTGCCCTAGAACTCTTAAATTTCAAGTACATATAAACAAATAGTCAAATGAATAAAATACTTACATGACGTCTCTTATCCATGCTTTCATAATAATGTTTGGTGAAGTCTTCTGCAGTGCGACAAGCTTGATCAACTTCAGTTTTCAGTTCCTTTGAAAAAAATAAAATAAATAAATCATAAAACATAAATCCTAAAATAAAGACAAATGAGATATATTTATTATCTCCTCCCTACCAAAATAAGAAATAATGTAATTTTTTCAAATTACTTTGAAACTTGTAGGAAGCCTATGCATAACCATTGATTACAATATAATCCAGTGAATAAAGACTGTTAATTCGCCATACCAGAAAAATTCATATTTGTATACAGCTGGATGCCTCATTATTAAATGATAATTAAAACATTTACCTAGATTATTAGAATTATAAATCTAAATATTAAAGACTATTAAGCAAAATATATTCTGCATAGTTAATATAATAAACAAATTTAGTTTACATATTATATCACAGATATTAAAATTAAAACAGATTCGAAATATTGGGTGCTTATTCTTATCGGAAACAAATAATCGCTTAATTCATAATACTTTGTAGCCCGACAATTTCTATACCTTTAAAATTAAAAAAAAAAAAAAGTAATACACAATTCTATAAAAATCTCAAAAGAATTCTTGTAGTTATAAAAAATCAATTAGATATTCTACAAAACAATTGTTGATGAGATATCTTCTTTCTTTTTTGGAATTAATAGGTATCACAGCTAAGAAGATTTAAAAAAAAAGGTTTTTATATGGAATTTAAAAAATTCTATAAAAGCAAACATATTGCTATCAGTTGTTGCATCAAAATCTTTGCACAGAAAAACACAAAACTAAATAATAATATACTTACTAAATAATAATACTCTCAATGTAAAATAAAATGTATTCAGTTGATAGGACACTAATATGTAAAAAAATTCTGACAAATTAATAAATATTTAATGGCAATTAAATTTGTTCTGGAAAATCACTTTTATGCCAATAACAAATAAGAAAAAAAAGCATTGTTAATAATAGCGCAATAGTTGATATAAAGGGAACATAATCATCATAATGATCATGTTCCCTTCATATCAACATAGTAAGTGTCTTAGAGCTACAACTTTAAACAAAGACAAGATAAATAGTAACAAGAATCAGTATTTGAGAACAGAAAACAAAATAATCAATCTGATTTTATTCAGTTTATATGGTAAATGTAAACTGAATAAAAACATGCCTATAACCAAACTGAAACTTCGAAAGAAAATTATTTATGAATTCTATACTAAACACTTGATTAAAGATACACATTTCAGTAACATATTACTAACATGTTTATGATTATTTTTTAAATAGGTATACTGTATGAAAACAATTGTAATCAGGTTACCTGATCCATTATCATAATCCTAATAAAGAGCAGCAATAATTATTGATTCTGTATTTTCATCCCTGAAAAGTTCCTTCTGAGCAATGAAGTTAAACCACTAAAAGTTCCTAGGTCGTGATTCACTACCGCCGAAGACCTAAACGCTCAAGACACTTTCAAACTACACTCTGAAGCTTCACTAGAATTATATATTTTATATATATGTTGGCGAACCTGTTGGAATCTGGATCTCAAAAATATTCTCGTGAAAGCCGAGATCTCGCTGCGGATAGTCACGTGACATCTATACATCTACAGTTATTTTTCAGGTATCGTGGCGCCAAACCCTCCCCCCCCCCACAGTATCAGTTAATAAATATAAAAATTCCCTAACTAAATTATAACTCAAGTTAGAATAAGTCCTCATAAAAAAATAAACCACAACAGTTACCCGGAATAATACAAAATAACAAATTATTAAGAACTTATTCCATCTAAAGTTTAGTGATCATAGATGAACAGATGCTGAAGAAGAAAATGGGCATGTTGGTAATTCTGATCACTAATCAGAAATGCGTCTAATCTGACTAAATTGACGTTTTATTTTTTTAACATGATTTTTTTATAGTGCTTTAAACACATTTCAGTATTTTGGAATAATTTCGTCTAATTTTGAACTCAAAACGATATCTGCAACAATCTGTATGAACTGTATACAGACGGTGCTGCTATCTGTGTTGTCAATGTTAATAGGCCTAAATGTTGATGTGGGATAGGCTTTAATTACTGCTGTAATCAATCGTTTTGTTTTAATTTTATATTTAAGTGATTTTGTGTTTGATTTTTTGGTTAAGTGAATAATAAATTCGAACGACATGGAAACGATTGATCTTCTGCATATAAAGCGGTCAGTACCAAAATGCAATGTTTACATCATTAATGGCCTATTTGAGAGCCATCTTTCATTCAATAGCTTATCTTTCTTAGCCAGTTGCGAATGAAAATATTATTATTTAATCACTACTTCGCCTAATAATCATGAATACGATTGTTTTTTTATTGAAATTACAATATCTGACTTAGTACTTTCACCTTTGAAGAGTAGGTGAGTTTGGTTATGTTGTCCTATGACAACTGCAGTTGCTGTTTTTTCACCCTATAAACTTTGAAAATTATATTGTTTAGTTCGCTTTAATGTATTTTTTTTATTCTTTTAATGGAAATAGGATAAGTTATTTGTACTTTTATGATAAGGTTACAGTAATATATGTTCTCATCAGATCTGTTTCTAAGAGGTAGTCTCTTTGGGTATTCAAATTTATAGGTGAATTGATTGTTGAAGTTTGATAGTCATTGTTAAATTGCTTGGCTCATACTTTTAAATGTGCAGCGATTATTGTTCAGATTAACTAATTCTCTTTTGTTCGATCTTATGTTGGGGCCTTAGTTCAAATAGGTAATGTGTTCAAGTTGCACTGTTGATGCAGTGTTTATGATTTTAATGTAGGCTTACCTCAGAATTAGTTTAAGTTAGTTATTGTATCCTTGTATTTACTATTTGCTTATTCTAGGAAATAATGTATTTACATTCACTATATACTGCTTTGAATTTTCAAATAATAATAGTGTTTGATATCGATATATTTATTGGCTCTATTTACTATTTAACTTGTTTGTAATCTTAACTTTTTTGTAGAGGTTATTTTGTTTTAGGTTACATCCTGGTGGTAACAAATTTAATGGTCAGATAGCTGTTTTCATTGCAAAATTATTTAACAAATATGCCGTTATGTTTATTTGAAGTTGAAGATATGGAAGGTTATATTTTGATATATCACTGGGAATTGAAGGAAATTTCATATTATCAAAAGTCTATTATCCATGATATATTCAATTTTTGAAATCATTTCTCTTGATAACATTTGATTAGTTAGATTTCATTTTCGTACTCAGATGTGTTTGCATGAGCTTTCTTTTCTATAATTTTTCTTATTTGTTTTTATTTTTAGGTAATTTATTGATGCCATCTTCTACTGGCACAAACTCCTCAATCATGTAGTAAGTAAACTTCTTTAGTATTAGTTATTAATTAAGGAAGCCTTATTATTTATGAAAGCAAAAATTGTGTATTCCCTTATAATAATGATGCATTTACTATTTTGTCAAATCTTTATGTTGGTATATTTTGTAAATCACTTTATTCTGTTTTTTAATACGCATACTGTTTTGAGAATTTAAAATTAACGTTTTATGTTTGTTCCCGTATTAAGTTTTATGATTTCAGGCTAGGCCTTCCTATCAAAATGGATTATCGTTAATCCTAATAATGTTGTAACACCCTTACAGCAGACACCGACTAATTTGTCCATGATAGAAAAATAAACGAAGGGCCTCGGGGAAGGATCGCAGTCCCGGATTTGGATTGGCACTGCTAGTGAACTGCTTGTATTCAGTATGCTACGTACTGTTCAAGCGGTCGTTATTAATAATGCGGTAATTTTGATGCATTTTCAACTTTTATGTGTAGAAGGCGATAGTTCACTGACCAATTGTATATAATCCCATTCAAATGGCTTTATTTTAGGTTTTTACTTTATTTATTTGTTGTTTCATTTACTTGATCTATGAAATTTTAAGAAAGAAAGTGTTGTGGCAGATTTTTAGTAACACTGTACTATGTAGTAAATGTTGTCAAATTGCACGTACACGGTTTGGGGAAAGTATGTGGGGGAATGGAATGCCCATAAGGTTTTTATATATATATTTTTTTTATTTATTGCACAACTAGTGAAATTGCTGTGTGTTTTGTCTGTTGCACATAATGGATAACATTAAAGAGGCGTCAGTGATTACTTTTATGGTGTTATTGCCAACAAATTTTTCCTATTTCTTAAATTAGTCTTTCTGTGTGATTTCTTAATGTAAATGTGTATGTATATGTGTACTTTTGAGTAAATAACTTTTATTTTACTTATACATACATATTCCTAGACTTGGTTATATTTGCTTTCTATTTTTTCATGGCCTCACAACTAGTACACTTGAGGCCATATCCATATATAAGCCTGTAAAATACTTCAGCTGCCATTATGGTACTTGAATAGTTTTGCCTCTTCCTGCGTGTCAACCTTTTTAGCCAAAAACTTAAAATACCAACTGCTTTCTTTTTTAATGTTATTAGTTCCTTCGGTCAACTGCTTTCTTTCTGTTTCTTAGATAGTTATTAACATTCTTGGTTTCTGTGAAATCATAGAGCAATTTAGTTGTAAAATTTGGTCTATGCTGTGTATGAATGTGGGTATGATGGGTATCTGTTTTTAATACACTGCAGATTAATTGAAATATTTTGTGATGGTTTGATCATTCAATTATTCTTGCAAATCTAATTAATGTTCTGCAGTATGTGGAAATTATTATTAATAATTTTTAAAATATCTGTATATTTCCAATAACATGATTTTGTTTATATATTTATCAAAACTATTAGTTAGTTTTTAAATCCTAATAAGAACATATTTCTAAATAGTTGGTAATGTTATTTCCTTTATTTTATAGTATTTTACTTTACAGAAGTGCTTGAATGTTTCTATCTTCAATTATCAATCCTGAATATCATTCAATTTACAAGTTCCTGTGGTTATTAATTGTAATTAATTGTAACCAATATTTTAAAAGTTTTAATTATTGATTTTTATATAAACATTTTAGGCTCTAATGCTGCATAAGAGGTCATTCTTTTAAGAGTCTTACTACATAATGTCACAGCGTGGCAAGCGCCAAGCAAGCCGTTTAGATGATGGACCCGGTAAGTTTTTATGCTTCACAAAATTATTATATTTAATATTAATTATTAAATAATTTCTTCATTTTTATTTTTCTTGTTCTTTTTTTTATTTTGACAAAATTTTTGACTGTTACGATCTGTATTTGTAGTATAAAAACTATTATATTTTTTGATTGGAATATGGTCCGGGTGCAGTAAAAAAAAAACCCAAATAGTAAACAATTATATTATTTATTGAGCCAACGTTATGCCCCACGGTGCAGGGCTTCGTCAGGGCTAAAAAAGATACAAAAACTATAGTTACAAAAAGGAAAAAAGAAAAAACATAAGTGGAAAATAAAAGGGGTATAAAATGAAAAGTAAGATATAATAAGAAAAATTAAAGGTTGTAAATAGTAAATGAAAAGGGTAATAGTAACAGATAGATAACAGAAGAAATATTAAAGAAAGTACAAATAAAGAGATGAAAAAAAAAAATACAGATCAAATGATGAGACAGAATGCATACCTGTTTTGACGGCAGTCAAAGACAGAGTGATGGTTTGTATTGGGAGGAGTGGGGATGGCAGTTATGCCACAATAACGAAAATAATTATATTTTTTAGATGGGTCATGCATGAAAATTTTACCATACTCTGCTCTAATCTTAAAAACAAAATTATTAGAAAGCCTAGAGTAACATCAATCCCATCAAGAAATTCATGTCAATAAATCAATTTCTTCTTTTCTAGAGAAAAATGATTTTCAGTGACAATTAGGTGTTGTATTGTGTTAATGAAATGAAGTAATATTGTTTTGGGGGTATTAAATGAATTTAGAAGGTGGTAAATATTTATGACTAACATCCATTGTGTCTATGAGATACTAAAGCCAGTCACTGTTTTTTCTGTTAAAAGTTCCCAATGGGTTTTATTCTCATAATTCAATATACCTTCTAGAAGATATTCCTTTATAATTTGTCCATTCCAGTTATTGTTATTCCTTGTGTTTCCAGATTTCATTGATTTTATTAGTTGGTGAGAAGTTGTTCATTAGGAACAGCTGAGTTTTTTAACTAACATAACTTTGATACTGTCATTATCACATAGTTTGCTATATTTCACAATCAGATGTATCCAATATTTAATGATCTTCTGGTATTTACATTGTTCACTTAAAAATATAAATATTGAATATTTAAATAAACACTATTGAATGGTTTATGTATAACTATTTAATGATTTTCCTCTGTATCTTGATATATGACTTTTAGCACCTTTATTAATAAGTATAATCAATTATCAAGTTTGTGTTTATTCTTGTGATCACCAAGAAATTGATGCTTTGACATTTATCATATAAAAAACAAAAGAGAAAAAACCATAATCAACACAAACACAAAAACCATTATCAATGATGAAATATTAAATAACTATTTAAAATAATTTATAAGTCAAGGACTCAAAGAATTTAAAATTTTTAAACACTCCTGGCTAAAACTAGACCGGAGAAATAGTAATGCTTTCAGTACCAAGGATGTAAGAGTGCTCCCTCTCTTTGTTAAATAAATAAATAGTTTATTACTACTTTTTCTTTCTTGTCTGTAGCCTTGACCATTTCCTTCATTGAATTTATTTTGTATTTCTTCATTTTTGTGGGTTTAGCAAATTATGATGAATCAGAATCATTAAACTTTACCCTTTTCTCAAGGAAATATGATTCAATAGAAGCACATCTACAGACGTTTTTATATATCACCATTCACCATTCAACGTTGATCTGAAAATAACTTTTATGTATTTTGTCATGTTAAATTGAATGATAAAATGTGTGTTGTTGGTAGAAGTAATGTCAAAGAAGTTTTTTTATTTCTATTTAACCTTAATGTATTTTTTTTCCTGGGTAAAAGCATAGCATTTTTTTTATTAATGAACATATTCCATGGATGGATTTTGCATAGGATCTGAATATTCTCATTTTCATTGAAACTTTTTTGAAAATGTCTATTCTAAAATATGTGAAATTCAGCTTGTTCCTAATTTTTTTAACTCCCCTCCCCTCCATCTTGGAGTCAAGTTATTAAAATTGTTTTGTTTTTTCAACCTGAGAATATCTTTGTCTCGTAATTGTTAATAGATAGATTTATTTTGTTGCTCCTATATCTAACAGCTAGGCAGCTCTTTTTATACCCTGCAGCAAGGGCGTATCCAGGATCAAAACTAGGATAGTGTAATTTTGGTTAAAATTATTTCCTCAAATTTCATTCTTGCCTAATTGTTAATTGCCTACACACTAATATGTAATATAAGGCAAGTTACCTTGTCTCTTTTGTTATATCAATTTGCCTCTATCTATATCTGGTAATCACTTCAAAATGCAGAGTTATGCCACAACATGGCTTAGCAAAGATTTTTCTAGTGTGCATCCTTTTATTCTTGTTTCTTACCAATGCCATGACTTTTATCCAGACTTAACTATGCTAGTCTATTTTCTGATTCATTTGCAATTCATTGTTCAGTGGTGAGACATACATAGTTTTACATAACTTAATGTTTGATTTAAAGACCAAACTGGTTCTTTTTAGACTCATTTACAAATATATCTTCTACTGGTTGAATGACTCCACTGACTGTTAACAAATTTGTCATTAAGAAAAAATCTTAAGGGTTCTGAAATCGTTCATATGTATCTACCTACATCATACATAGCATCTACTTGATTACCTTGTCAAAGATTCTTAACACCATTTATTCATATAATATGGCTGAAATGAATAAACCTACAAGTAATATCATTTAACACTGCTAGTAATCCATCCATGAAATTTTGCTCCAATCTAGCTATGGTCTTTTATATATATATATTTTTTTTTATTTTATTTAATACCAGATTTTTTGGTAAAAAAAAGAAAATTAACCATTTTTGGCGCATAATTCAAAAAGTATACATTTTTTTGATGATGATTATGTGCCAATTGATTTGTCACTTTCTGGAGAATAAGAAAAATATATTACTAACTCTACTAAATATTTGTATTCCCTAAAAATGAAAAAAAAATGTAATGAGGATATCAGTAAAGTAGGTCAACAAAATGTTTCTTAGGAAATAATAAATCATATTCATTTTTAGTGTTAACTGAAGCCCTCAAATACCATTTTTATAAGAAATTAAAAATTAGAAAATTTTCGCCTTGATTTAATTGGAGGATTTTTTTTTTTTTTATTGCAGTGACCATTGTTCATATAATCGTTCACAATTACATTTTATTCAATTCCCAGGTTAATACAACCTTTGGAATTGGATAAAATGCAGATGTCTCCTCTTTTAACCTACATTAACAAATTATAGATATGATGCCCTTATAAGGGCTAAATATTAGTTTCAAATAAAGAAAAACTTTTCAAACATTTTATTTTATTACCCGGTTCTACTTTGTTCAATTAGATCTGGTGTGTGCCCTTTGGTGCTGTTTATAGAGCCCTAAATCACTACCAAGTTTGGTGTAGATTGGTTGAGTCATGTTGGAGTTAATTCTATTTTTCGGGTTTTTCAAAGAAATTTTTGAATGAATACCTTCCCAAGTATTGAATAATGAAAATAAGCTGTTTGATCCAATCAAAGGCATTATCCATGTCTTATTGGTTTTTTAAGTTCAAATTAGAAACAGGAAACTTTTTAACATGATTAGACCTAAAATTTTAGCCTGATAGTTTTAAACGTACTCTCTTACAGCTAGTCAGTACCCTCTGTGAAAATCCTACACTGAACTTTGCTATCTTCCTAAGAATTATCTATAAGAAATAAATTACGCTACTGTTATAGTTAGTTTGCATAAAGTGTTAAGATGTAATAAGAAAATCAGCAACTTCTCAAAACAAACTCAATAGGAATAGGAATTTCTATTAGCATAAAATTCACAGCAATCAAATTACTAAAAAACACCACTAGTAATAATAAGATATGATTTACAGAAAATGAGGGATAATGCCAAACTTATAAACTTAATAAGTGATCTGTTGGGTAGGGATAGGAACTCTGTTTACACTGATTCAGTCATGATGACCTCACAAAAATAGGTGTGGGAGTGACGAACCCACCCTATGAAAACCATGTCACGAAACACAATGTATTTCGTAGGTACATCATTCGAGGCTTTGGACCTCCATGGTCTGTTCCGCCAATAATTATAATAAAAATAAAATAAATATGTATATACATATATATTTTTGTTTCAATTTTATTTTTATAGAACCTATGTACTAAATGATGTCTTAACAAATTCACCCTACAGTATTATATCATAAGCTGCAAAGTTAAAAGTTATAGTATATTGTTACCCAATATTCAGGGTGTCATATTATACACAATCACACACTCTTAACTTTACAATGTATAAGGAATTTTTTTTTTATCATAACAGTAGCATTTAGCTCATCTTTTGAGGAGGGTATTGCTAAATTTATAGGTTTCTCCAGAGCACCTTACTCTAGATTTTCCAATGGAATATGATACTTTTTTTTATGGATTGTGATAATATATCAGATTTAAAGATTAATTCATATTTGGCTCTTTTTTGATCCAGGGCATCCTGTTGGCCTAAATACTAAAAATAATTTTTTTTTACAGTTATTGACAATTTTTGCTTGAACAGCATGGAAAAATCAAAATAATTTATAGAACCAAATCATTTTATAATGCTATTTCTCTTAATCAGTTTGGAATGCACCATCACAATTTGTGTTTCTTTAACTGGATGGAGAAACTAAAATGGCTGTCATGATGATAGTGAAGCCGGATCAGAACAGATCAGATCAGCAGTGTCTGATTTGAATTTGTTTTAAAATCTAATTTACTAAATACTCCATTCCACTGGAAATTCCAGAGTTAGGTGCACTAGAAGAGGTTAGAAAATCAGTTACACCTTAAAAGATCAACTGCATGTCACTTTAATAACCCACAGAAAACACATCAAAAGTTAAAAAAATGAAGGAGGGTGAACCTCTATACTGTATATATAAATGCTGGAAAAACTTGAAAATTAGTGTATAACCTGGGATTCATACTGTGAATCATTAATTTGTTAATTTATTTTATTTACAAAGTTGTGTATACTTGCTTGTGTATGACTCACATTATGTCATCAGTTGCTGATGCAATTTGTATTTTTTAAAATACATCATATGTCGATATTAAAATATAATTCAGTACAGTATCCTCATAATTATTTCTGGTTCCATTCCTTGGTACGTGACTTGAGATGAGTCCTATTCAACACAAAATGTATTTTTGTATCCATTAGGGAAGTTCTTTATGTTTCATTCAAGCATGTTTTTTGTCTTTAATTATTGTTTAATTTGTAGTTCTCATTAAACTTAATTTTGATCTGATTTTAGTTTTCAATCAACGTAACAAAATAATAAAAGAAAGAGATTTATTGAAGAATTTTTTCATATCGTATGTGATTGTTTCTGAGAAAACATTGATTGAATTCATGTCTGTTTTGGAATATCGATCTCGTATCACATTTCTTTTTCATTCATCTCTTTTTTTACTTTTATTTACCTATATATATGAAATATTTAGTTAGGGTAAGTATTGTGATTGTAAAAAATGTTGAATTCCAGTTTTTGATGGAAATACTTGTTTTTAAGATTCCCTGGTTACAAATAGCTAAGTCTCACACAATGTTCTGTGTCTGTGTGTGAACAGCCTAGCTCAAAAACGAAAAGTTGAAGGAAACTGAAATTTCATATTTAGGACAGGTGTATGCCTGGGGTGTGACAGCAACATTTTTGTTTAGAATTGAATGTCACTTCATAGAATCAATTTTTTATTTTCTCAAAAACATTTATAATAATTTTGACTAAACTTGGTATATCAATGTGAAATTAGGTGGGTGGTCTTTAATATCAGATAGGTTTTATCCTCATTGAAATTTAAAAAAAAAATCTTATAGAGTACCTTTAATGTTGTTTATTTAAAAAAATTAGCTATCTCCCATTCATACTAAATATATAAAATGGATAAAATAAACTATGAAAAGATTTGATAATTAACATTGTTAAAGGAGTTGGGAGGAAAAATGTTTTTTCCAGGTTGAAAACACATTTTCTGCCTGAAAACACACACATACACACACACACACATATATATATATTGTAATAATTTTAAAAATATAAAAAATAAAATAAAA
>NW_027107994.1:97126-111638 GCF_000696795.3 Halyomorpha halys | reverse complement strand
TCAAAATATACTATTTACTACAAAAGGAGCATATTACAATATATATATGTATATGTATATGTATGTATCGTTGGAAAGCCCAAAGATTGTAGAATAAATAATACTTAGCAAATGAAGTCATAGAATGTAATGGGGAAGGATAAGAAACCCATAAATAAATGATCTGTTTTTAACAGGAGTTTTAACTGATAGGCACATGCTTAAGGGGTTTACCGTTTCAGCCTGATAATGTTTTCTCCAGACCATAGTTATTAGATAAAAAACTTTCTATTTCACTTGACCTATGAGCCTTTCAGTTGACAAGATAACTCCTTAAAATCAATCTTAGCCTTTCTAATATTGATTCTATAACAATTAAGCATTAAATAAATGGTTAAGAACAGAATGTTAATTTTAGCAAACTGTTATATTTTTGCAATAATTTTTCCTAAAAAAAATTGTTAAAGTTTTACCATGAAAAGTATAATTAAAAGTACTGTACTTTCATGAATTTTTTTAAAATTGGAGTAAGTCAATCTTTGAATTTGCTTAAGTGAATCAAATTGTAAATTTTTGTAAAATGCTATACTTTTGTTTTTCTGCTAGAGTTCCTGTTCTGAAGCTAGTGAGGATTAATTTTAAATCAAAGTTGGCTAGTAAGTGAAAGTTGTGTGATGTGCTCCATGCACCAGATTTTATAAGAATTAATATAATAGCTTATTTTTATTACATTGTGGAATCTAGAATGCCTTAGAAGAGAGGAATATACCACTTAATTTGGCAAGTATAAAGTGGTATATCAAGACCAGAAAGGTATAATTCGTCTCAGTGGTGCTGGATCTGTATCCTTCAGATTCTGCAAGAGAGTGAAACAGGGTAACAGTCATAGTCCCCTTCTATTCAATATTGTGAAGGACCAAGTTTGAAAAATATGCAAAGGAAAAATTCCTTGTGCATAATACTGGAACATGCTCTGAGTGCTGGTCCAAAGTTTCATTTATGCAGCTAAAATAGTGGTGATTGCATATTGGCCTGAACATCTACAAGAATGAGCTGTCAATGAATGGTCTGAAGAAAAGAAAAGATTGAGTATAATAAATTCCTGCAAAAGATCATACCAACAGTTAGTAATTAATTGCCTTGGGCAGAAACTACTAGATTCTTCTTCAGAATCTAGCCTCTGTCAATAGCACAGTTGGATGTATAGACCATGAGATATTGAAGTGAATAAGAAAAGGAATTAGTGCATTCTTCCAAATACCTCCAGCACTGATAGGCAAACAAGAAATAACCAAAGAAACAAAGTTACTCCTGTTTAAGTAAATATTCTTGCCTATTCTTTTTTACAGATCACAAAATTGGGTAATTCATGAGAAACATGCATACCAAATTATGGCATTATAAATTTCATTTTTAAAAAAGAGGTAGGAAACCCAGAAGGGACTGTGTAAGTAGCAACAGTATCTAAGCCACCTTAAGAATGAGATCTACTATTGAAGTCCTGGAGGAATGCCGGTTGAAATGGTATGGCCATGCTTTTAGAATGGGAGCTGGTTGGAAGTCCTGCTAGTAGCTGATGAAAGTAAGGCCCTTAAGAAAGCTCCCTGTTCGTAGGCCATGACTCAGAAATGACTATATAGGATGTCTATGTGCGATTTTAGGTCTAGAGAGGGTAACCCTTCCAGCATTATACAGACTGGGAGGTTGCTCTCTTATTCCTATTCCACAAGTATTGGAAACCAAGGGTGTACAATAATTTATTAAAATCTATTCAGATATATAGTTGCTAGAATTGGTCTCTAACAGTCAAATGTTTATAATTTATAATAGTCCAGTCAAATTAGACAAAATCGAGGCAAAGAAGAAACGACTTTCTCTATATTCTTTAGTATCACAAGAACATTACATGTATAAAAGTTCCTTGGGTTTGGAATGATGGGAAGTGCATTTGGTAAAAATCATGTGTTTTATTTTTTCTCATACACCTCAAAAACTCAAATCAGGTCTAATGAAAAATCAATGTTGTGCTAAATTAAAGTACACCGTAATTTTTCTACAAAAGTGATCTTATAACTTTTTTTTTCTAAACACGGTAGTTTTTGAGATTGAGCCAATTCTTTTGTATAACAAAGAATCTGCTAGCAATTTTAGAGATAGTGCAATTGATTAGCCATATTTTTTCCCTTCATATTTCAAAAACTACTTACATGCTATAGAAATAAAAGTTTTATGATCACTTTTGTAGGAAATTTTATGTGTACTAATTTTTTATAGGACACATTTCACCTAATGCGATAAATTTTGAAATAAAACCAAAAATTAACAAAGCGTCATTATTACACTTTTACCATCCCCTTCCATCCTAAGTCCATTAGACCTAACCATACATAATGCACTAGTGTTAATGTAAAACTGGATTGGTCACTTTTTTAGTTTTTGGATGTTAGGGTTAGGTTTTTATTTGACTTTACTTAGATTTGTCCCTTCCATATTGTAGTAACAAGAAGTTGTATAAATACTTTTTAGAACATTTAATGAACTTTAATTTTGCACAGCATTAATTTTTTATCAAAACCAATAATTTTTGAGATATAAGTAAAAAACTGCCAAAACACATTTTTTAGTACTGAAGTAGGTGAATTTTCATGCACCTAATATACTGGAGATTCTAAACAATATAGAGCAGGCCACTGTTCACAATTTTTGGAATATTGGGCTTTATCTAATTTTACTTGACTATAAATTAAGATTAAGCAGTTATGTGTACCATTTAAACAATAAACAAAATTTAATTTATTTTTGTTCTATACCTTCTCTTAAGGTTCTTAATTAATGAATTAGATTAAACTTGAAACTTTCCTGAGTAGAAGTACAAATATAACTTTATTTCATTCCCAGTTTGATTATAATGGAGTCTTCATAATTTTTTGATCTTATGTCTTTGTTTTGATCATGCAAACGAAATAGAGGCATATTCAGTCTTATAATACAGCTTATACTGATTACATCGGTATGCAAGATTGGTATAGTTCTCAGACAAATTTGAAATACTAGAGTTGAAAGTGCACTTAATATTATTAAACTACTAGTGAATTTCTTCAACTTGTTCTGCTTTTTATGCATTTCTGATCTATGGTTGGGTCCTTAAGTACTTTTAAAATTAACAGGATTTTTATTGTTAGAACTTAAGTTTTAAAATTATAAGTTCATACCTAGTTCTGATAGTGTTTGAATCACTAATAATTGAAAATTTAATTGTGTCTGTACCTTCCCTTGAGGTTAACTTATACATTTTTAGGAGGCCATGTTGACCAAATGTGTTAAGCAGCAACTTAGCATTCTTGTGTAATAAATGATACTGATCTGTATGGTAAAATCTGACCTGGGTGGGTTGACTTATTTCATAGTGGACCTACACATAAATCTTGACCCATTTTTGCTGGAAATGGTTAGTAATCTTTAGGTTAATCCGTCTTTCCTGGACAAAGTTTGAGAACATAGACATTAAACTGAAATAAAATAAACATAAGTAAAATAATCCCTTTTTTCATCCTCATAGTGATTGTAATGGAGTCTTTATTATGTATTGATAATTTATTATTGAAGATTAGTTAGGTAACTTTCAGGAAATGCTGCCATGCCATATTTTACTATTTCTATGGAAGTTCAACTCTTTGGTAAAGTCAGTTATATGTTTTCAGTATTCCGAGTAAAAATTGTTATAATCCAAATTACTTGTGACAGTGAGGTTGTTAGTAAGAAATTATTTAAATGGGATATGGATTACTAATATTTCTCTCTTTGCCTTTTTGTTACATTTAAAATACATTCGTGTTTTTAAAAAACTGTTTCAATAAAGGTCAACCGTTGGAAATATTTCAGAGTACAATCTTAGTCGGGATTTTCTTTTTAAAAAAATCACATTTATATGTTTTAATTTATTATATAAATTAAAATTAACATGTATGTAGGAGTCAGTGATGATATCTGTTGAAACTCACTATCCGGTGTGTTTAAAAATTTAAAGAAAGATTTTAATGAAATTATATAAAGGTTCATTTGCAGGTGGGCTTGTTATAGTTTCAAGGCTTTTGGTCCATGGGGAGTGCAGAATGTAAGACATGGACAGGAATGACTACAAGCTGTGAGTTTAGACTAAAACGTTATTTAACAATATTTAGTTTTTTTGTTACTAGTTCCGAGGTCCTTTATAAGAAAACATTCTTACTTTAATAGACCTTTCTTAACATTTCTAAGTATTTCTAGTTTTATTGTCTGCATTTGTGATCCGATTATGTTATGTAATTAATTTTTAAGTTCTATTGGAACTAAAACGTCCATTTATAAAAATTGGAATATATATTGCATTTCTCTAAAGATTAACGACTAAAACTATATATACTGGGGCTTTTGTTTGTATAACGATTATATAAACCTGATCGGATTCTTAAAGATCTTTAAAAAACAATAAAAACATCAATTTATCCATATTCTCTATCTGAATTATGTTAATAGGTGACTGAATTGAAATGATGATTATTTTCTGAGTCCTTAAAATTCTGTTGTCCCTGCTTTAATAAGAAAACTAAATATTATACAATACTTAACATGAATTTGTCATACCTTTTTCTGTATTAATATAATTTTTTTTAAATTTTGTTACATCCTAATGTAGTAGCAGTTCTAGTTATTACTAATGACAACTTTACTTCAAGGTTGTACAGCACTTTTCCTACCACAACCACCAAAACATAAGGTGCATGTAGAAAATCTGTTGTATAAATATAAGTAAAATATGTAAAATAAAGTAAGTAAAATAAATTGTAAGAGGCTATTAATGGTTGCTAATCATATATTACTAAGGAATGTCTAGATGATATTTGTGAACATGCAAATCCTTATATATAAATCATGTAAAATAATCACCTCATGATTTGGACTAATATATATTAGATACACTGCTGATCATAAGTTTAAGACCACTTTAACATTTTTGAGTAAATTTGATACATTTTGGAGTAAATAAAATAAAACTAACATAATTTTTCTAAATGGAACTTTTATACTACAAAATAGTACAATGTTAAAGGTTTATTCAGTTAACAATTAACCCTTGTCCTTAACCTTGTAAGTCATATTTTAATAATTTCTATTCAAAAAGATTTTTATAATACTTTAGAAAGAAGAAGTTCAATGTAAATAATGTTGAATTTAATGAAATAGTTTTACTGATGATGTCAAATGATTAATTTATCTCAAAAGAAAGGAATAAAGAACAAACATCACAATGTTGATTCGGAATTTTCTGATGAAAACATTCATAACACGTTGATCTAGTTACAGAATTTACTGACACAACAACCATTGTTGGAAAGGCTATAGAAAATGTTATATATTCTGAATGTGTAATTATGGTTGGAGAAGACTTAGATATTCTAGTAATTGTCACTGCATTATTTCCTAAAAAGCCATCGATTTCATTGATGAAGCCAGAAAAAAGAAAGTCAAAGACTGCCTTCCCATTTCCCAAAACAAATGTTGAATATAGTCTGGTAAAATATTTTATTTCTTTACACTTTCAGTGGTTGCGATTGAACATCTTCTATTTTTAGACCTAAGGGTAGGGGGGATCCATGATGTGTTAAATATAAAATGTTTTAACATATTAAATGTATTACATCTCCTAGCGGATTTTCTGTGCAACTTGTTTTATAACCTTTCCTTCCAAAACTTCATGTTATTGTTTACTTAAGTTTTGATTAAAGTAATTTATTACAAGTCTAGAGTGAGTGAAAAGTGGAAGTTGTGTGAAAGTTTGGCTACTGAGTGTCTTTTTGATCTTTTAACTCATGAGGAAGAGAATCAGGATGAGTTAATTGACAACTGTCATTACATTATTATTATTATTATTATTATTGTCATCCATTGCTTTATTAGTTATAGAAACATCCTAAACAATACTAACACAATCAAAACTCAAAATATGAGCAAGTAATATGCATAATACTACATTGTTTGTTACTACATCAAACAAAATGGTGCCGAGCTCATCTGATCTATTGTGTGACATTATTCTCCATTTAACAGACCTAGTAATAGGCTCTCAACCATGTTATATGTTATATCGTTTTAACATGGTAAAAGAAGGAAATATTTCTCCATTTAACAGACCTAGTAACAGACTCTCAACCATGTTATATGTTATATCGTTTTAACATGGTAATGATAACAGAAGGAAATAGTTCTCCATTTAACACACTGTAATATGTTAAACTAAAGATCATGAATACCCCTAAAGTAAGATGAAGTTGATTTAGGCTAAGCTTCTTATCAAAGATATAGAGATAGGTAGGGCTAATGAAATATTTAAAAACCGTAATGCAACTACAGATAAAGTTGGCACTGCCCACAGAAAGTAATTAGTTACTTTGTCAGTTGAAATTTAATTGCTTGAAATGCTTTTATAAAAATCTTTTTTAAAAAAGATGGGGTGCGAACACGGATAAAACTATTGAAAATAAAAAAACAAAACATATATATAATATATATAAACGAGATAGTTGGGGATGTGATCTAAACAGAACAAAAAATAGTTAACAACTATTTATTTGCTGATGTTATGCCCCACTTTGTTGTGCTTCATCAGGGCTGTTCAAGTTAAAAAAAATCGAAAGAGTGATTATAAAAATAGTGAGTTTTTTCGTGACCTTATTACGTTTTAAATAAATGTATTATATCATGAACAGTATCACAATATATAAAATGTATGTTTTTTCGGTAATGAAGTTGTTAAGTTGGAAACTTTAAGTAAGTTACATCAAAATTGTTAAAACTGTTTTGTCTCTGCAGTCTAGAGAAAAACAGGTTTTTTGGCTGTAGCACATTGGATGTCTGATTTAATACACATACACAGGCATTAGAGATTAGAACCCTACAAAAAAAAAAATAGAAGAAGCAACAAAATTTGTCTACTCTTTAAAGAGATAGTTGTGTCTCAGACAGAGCAATGGGTTAGCATTTTCTCAGTACTTTATTTATTTTCTTTTTGGCACTGGTTATTGCAGTTTTATAGTATTAAGTTATCACGTAGTGCATACCAGTGGATGAATGACCAATGCTTTAATGATTCCAATCCTTCATCAATAATCTCCGGAGTTTCTATCATTCTTTTTCTCTTCTGTATCTTGTGCCCATCTTGAAATATATCCTTGAACTAGATTGAATTGAAAAACTCATGGAATGTTCTCGATTAAAGAAATGGGTTGAAATTAATTATCTTGCCACAGTGAAAGGGCTGTGTTATTTTCTAGCAGCTGTATATTAATCCAACTTGTTTTTTTCAGTTTTCCCTGAGCTGAGGAAACTTATTTCTTTTCTCCACTCCTTTTTCAGGGACTTAGGTGGACCTCATTGCTTAACTTTTTTTTTTTTCTGAAGTCCTGCAACTCTCTATCATTTGGAGCTATTTTTTGTTGTTTGCTCCCATTTTTTATCCAGTCTTGCTTTTTGAAGCTAAAATGTTAGAATTTTTCCTGTAGCTCAATTAGAACTATTTATTTGATTCCAATCATAATATTGTTCTAATCACATTTCACTTCATAGAAAGTCCATAGACCTCAAATCAAGTTCAAGTGTTAACTACAAACAGTTTAGGATTGTAGATTTATGTATTTTTTAAACTCCAATTTTCCTGTTTTATTAATATATTTATACTTTTTTTTTTAATATAATAAAATTGAATGTTAGATAATTTGTTAACATTAATTATATTAAATTTGCTCCAGTAAAAGTACGCTTCATGTTAAATACAATATTGATTTTTAGGTTGTGTTCTTGAACTTGAACCTTTACCAGAGGTTCAGGTCACAGTTAAACTAGATTACATTAGTATTGGTACTAGTATGATGCAATGAGTTACATATTTTATGTTTTTGTTTTTTTTAGTTATTACGAAGAGGCGTAAAGGAGGGCGTTCGGTGGCATTGGCAGAGGAGGAAGAAGCCACCTTGGAAGGGTGGACTCCTCGCTCCACTGACCTCAAGATGTCTACGATTTACAACAGGAGTGCTACTGAAGCACCTGCTGAGGTATGGTACTTTTAGATTTTCTTTTATATTTTACTTTTCTAATTATGGCTTGTAACTTATATCAGTTTTATTAGAATAAAGTTATTGAATTAGTGAAATGAGAGCAATGTAGCTTAGTGAGTAGGCACTGTGCTGCTAACTCCTAGAATCTGGTTTATTCTGTTACTGTGAGACAAACCTGTGGTTTCAAGAGCCCTCCTGAAGCCTACCCAGCCTTTATAAAGTAGGTACTCTTAATTGGAAAATATCTGGTGGTCGAGCTTGGTCATGAACAAATCACCTCTTTGTACAATCATTGTTCAAAAAACAGTACTTCAATTCAGTATTTCAAAATTTGATTCAATATCTTGATCCTTATCCATTATGGGTTGTAGCGGTACTGATTTTAATTTTATGTTTTAATTGAAGGCTAGTAACTAAGTGTAAGGGGTGTTATCAAAATAAATTGAGTGAATTAGAAATATAACTTGCTCTTAGAGTTAGAAGTAGTAGGATTATAGGAAGTGATGAGAAATGTATGTTCTTACACTATATACCATTTTTAAGATAATTTTTGTTGTTACAAAGATAGGAGGAACTAATGGGGTGTTTCCAAAAAATGACCATTTTTCAACCAAATATTTGTATTATTATTTCTTTGTTATAAAATACAATTAATACTCAAAGTATAGTCCATTATTACTACCATCATTGGCCATCTGCTCGCCAATTGCTGGATCCACACTGATACCATTCTTTGGGATGGCTGTCAAAGAACTCTTGAATTGCAATTTCATCTTCTGCAAAATTATCAAATTTTTTCTTGGTGAATAAGGACTAAATAGTGAATGAGGCAGAAGTTCGAACCCTTGAAGTTCTTTAAACTTTTTTTTGTTTGACGGAAAGTGATTGCTGGGGAGTAAGTTCGTGAGGGACCAGTCTACTGCTCTTCTTCTCCTTCCTCATGAAGAATAGATGGCGATTAACAGTATCTTTCGACACACCACACTTCCTGGGAAGTTCACGAGTACTTGTGGACAAATTTGACTCAACAGCTTCCTGCAGACCTCATTAATATCCATTAATGGTCCCCTGGAGCCCTTCTTCCTTTCCAACGTCGTATCTCCACTTCTAAATTTTTCAAACCAACGCCACACAGTGCGCTAGTCAAAGACACCTTCCCCTTCATATTTAATAATTTCACGAGTTGCTTGAGTGGCTGTGAAATTTTTTTTTCCAGTAATATCTTAAAATTACGATAATTTCGTAGGACACTGTCATGTTTCTTCTTTAAACAAATAACTAACCTGAGGCTTTTTTTGAAGAAGTGGAATGGGATTAAACAAGCTTAGAGAATGCTCTAAAGGGATTATTAAGTAAAGGTAAGTATTAAATAGGATTAAAATATTTACAGTCCTTTGAAATCTTGAATTTGTTAAAGCAGTCATTTTTTTTTTTTTTTTTATAGACCCTATTATAATAAGACTTTAAACAAGATATATGGTTGACAAAATTAGAGTAGCTTTGAAGTGAAATAGAATATTTTTGTTTAGTATAGATGTTAGTAAGCTTGTAGTTAAATCTTAATGGGTTTTATTGAAAATATTTTTATTATTATTTCAAGAATTCATTATTAATATTTATAGAGGGAGAGAGGAGAAGCTGTTTAAAAGAGAGAACTATCCTATGTATGTTATTTCTATGGTGATCGATCAGTTTTCTAATAGAAATGGAGGGAAATGGCTGAGTGCCGCCTCATTTTCTTCACATGGTTTTCACATTTCTATGCTAGTCACATCTTCTGGATCTCTCTTCCACTGTCAACCTCTTCAGGACGACTGTGGTGAATCTCTTCACTGTGTTCAACTGCTGATCTGAGCATAGCATATGGCTCACCACATTTTCTGGTGTGATGCGTCATCCAAACACTCTCCAATTCACTTCTTTCTGCCGCAAAGCAAAAAATACATGCTCCGCTGTTTCCTCGGTAGTCTGACATTCAGGGCATTCTGCGGTGTTATCCAATTTGAATCCGTATTGGTATGCTTTAAAGCATTCTTGTCCTGTCAACAGTTCGGTTACATAAAAATCCACCTCCCCATGCCGGCAACCATACCACAAGCCCACATCGGGTTTTAACCTGCAAGTCCACCTCCCGGAATCTGCAGCCTACCAACGCTATTGCTATTTTTCGATCACAATTTTTGGTTCTTCTTCTCTAAAAACATGAGAACATCGTCCATAGTGCCTGCTTCTTTCTTCAACAAGGAGTTCCACTGGTGGCATTCTGGCTATCACACACACCGCCTCATAGGAAACACTTTGTTAATAGTAAGTATCCCTAAGATAACTCTACAATAAATGGAAACCATCTGTCTCCGATATGATTTGGTAACCATGGCCTTTCCAAATTGGAGCATCATTGAGGAGACAATATTAGCAACAAGTCTTCTGCGACTCTCTCTAGGACCTCCAATGTTTGGCATTAAGAATGCTAGTTTAGCAGCTTTGGCGCTGATGAACATTGAAGCGAAGACGTGCATCGATCATGACTCCTAGGTATTTTAGGAAAGACTGAGAACAAATTTTGTGCCTACCCACCGTGACAGTGATGGACTCAGTTTGCTTCCTGCTAGTTACCAGGAGAATCTTGGTCTTGTGATCTGCAAGTTGTTACCCTACCGAAGAGAGCCAACCTCGGACCGTAAAAACAGCCTGGTTTGCAATGAGGGTAACTTCTTCCAAGTACTTCGCTGCCGCTACAACTGCAACATCATCTGTGAATCCCACAACTGTGGCTCCCTCCGGCATGGTCAATTTGAAGATTGCGTCGTACATAATGTTCCACAGAAGAGGCCCTACTGCTGAGCCCTGTGGGACACCACCAATCACCTCGTATCTCCTTTGGCCTATGTCTGAAAGATAAAACAAAACTCTTTGAAGTAGTCTGTAAGGACTCTCATAAGATAGACTAGCACCGCCATAGTCTATTTGTTATACAGGTCCATCTTACAGTGTTAAAAGCATTCTTAACATCTAGAGTGATGTGTAACACTTAGCATCTCTCCTCCACCTTGCTTCTGCAATTGCTGTACATTGAGCGCTCGAGAGGCCATTTACTCCCTCCGTGAACTCTTGTAGCCAGAGGGAAAGGATTTTCTCAAATGCCTTACAATAGGTTGATGGGTCTTCCTGTCTTCCCTTACCCTATGAAATAGCGTTGTCTCTTCCAAGGTTTCGGAATTGAGCCTTCACGAATGCAAGAATTGAAGGGATCGATAAAAAGATCCGGTCGTTTCCTGAAAGCCACCTTCAGAGCTACATTAGGAATTCCGTCCAATCCTGGTGCCCTGCTATGTTGTAGGTCTGAGGCGATGTCCTCTATCTCTTCCTGCATGATTTGTGGAAAATCCATTGTACATAAATTGCCTATATATCCATTAGTATTCGCCTGTTTCGGAAATAGGGTTCTGACAATGCATCGTGCCTTTACTTAGTTTGTTAAGTGCTATTTTGTAAGGCCTACGTCCGGGTCTGCATCCACCTCATCACAGAGTTCTTTCCAGCACCGTCATTTGCTTTCTTCATGGCTTGTCGGAGGTTCCTTCTTACTCTCTTGAACTCTTCTTGAAGCACAGAAAACTCCGAAAGACGTCTCGCTCGGTGGTAATGTCTTCTTGCTTGGTTGCAACACAGGCGAAGATGGGCAATAGTATCCGTCTACTAGTACACTGAGCAATGATGTTTGCCAGATTTTGAACGGGTCATAGCTGCATCACAAGCCCCTGATATAAAAGTGGATGAAGCGTCATCAAAAGTTTTCGTGTTCCAGCCATTGGTTCTCCATCGACAACTCTTCTTTCGTGTAATCAATATAGCCCGGTGATTACTGTTTGTATAAAATCCACAAACCTTCCAAGCAGCAACCCGTTGCATACGTCCACTAACAAATGTCAAATCAATGATCTTCCTGCTCTAGTGAACATCAGGTTTGTTCCGGTGTTCATAAGAATCATATCATTTAATTGTGCAAAAGCTTCCAGAAGAACTTCACCATGCCGATTTATTCTCCTACTTCCACATTCTGTCGCCCATGCATTAAAATCACCAGCTATGATTGCTGGCTTATGAAAACTAGCCTCTAAGACAATGGGGTCCAACAAATTTACAAAGTCTACGATGGTGATACTGGGATAGGCGTAAGAGCTAAAGATGTACACATTGTTGATCTTTGCCCATACAAAGCCGGAGTGCGATGCAGTATTCACTTCCTGAATAGCTTGGGAATCACAGGCCCAAATAGCAGCTTTACCGCTGACATGGGATAACCACGAGCTGCCATCCAGATTTCTGTATTGTTTGCAGAGAATAGCGACGTTGATGTGTTGCTCCCGTATAGTTTGGTAGAGGAGATCCTGAGCAGCTGCCCTATAGTTCAAATTCAACTGGAGTATCCTCATTTGCAATGTTGTTAGATTTGCGTCATTGTTCTCAATGCTAAACAGAAAACCGGACACTTACTTCTTCCGCTGAGATGGTCAGTATCTCCATTTCCCGCACATAATGCATATTGAGGTTTCTGGTCTGTTGCTTTGTGACCTGCTTTATCACAATTTCGACATAAGGAGGTCCTATCATTTCCAACACAATTCCAAGCTATGTGTCTGTACTAGCAGCAATGGAAACACTTTGTCACTTTAAGTTTTTCGCGTATATGGCTAACAATCAAGCCTACTCGTACCTTACATTGAGCAATAACCTTCCCAGCCTGAAGAACCGCAGTTTGTATACCTCCATAGGCTTGACGGATGGATCTTACTCGTGTGATGGGCACTGACTCTTCACCAAGGAGAGGTTTAAGGCCTCCGCAACCTCCTTTTTGGTGGTGAGAGCATCCAAATCTTACAGTTCGAAAAGGGGTGCAGCAAGAGATTGCTCTTTCTTTTGGTCCAATTGGAGTAACAGGCTACCTTTATTGATTGAAGAGGCCATTTCCACCATTCCCAGTTCTTCTCTCACCTTTCGCATGACATCTGCTTAGGACTAGCTCTCCGGTATTTTCACAATGTCTGTGTCAGGCCTCGGTGGCTTAGGGCGAGGTTTCTTTCTCGATCATTTTCGCCATCTTGCTGTTGCTCCTCCTGTGGTTCTCCACAATTGCTGATCTCTGAGGGCGATCTAATTTTATTTCCCCGATTCCCTCCATATCTGGTGAGAATCCCGCTGCCCACCACCTGGTGTGGCACCCAATGGGAGACTAGCAACTCCACATGGGGTTGTGTGTGTGCGCGCATTAAATGTGATTTTATATTCATTTATAGGAAGAATAGAGATGTAGGCTAATATGTCTAACAATGTTTTGAATTAATTACTAATTAATTTTTAAGTTACATTACACATTTGAATTGAATGTTCATGATTTGATAATCCTTTCTGCAAGGAACAGTTGAGGTCAAGGGGATTTAAGATAAACACTTTTTGAAAAGAATATTTTGTTTATTAGAATCACATTTTTACTATATAATGTTATATTTGTTAAAACTATAAATTCTATATTGAAGTGGAGTCAGCTTTTATGTTTGAATTAAGCATTTTCCTAATTCATTAATATTTTGAATTCAACAATTGTCTTTACATTAATACGTAAAAATGACTCTAATGTTATAAATAAGTACCATCTTATTTTGTTTCAATATCCATGTGTTGATTATGAGTTGTATAATATTAGTTCAATATTTATATAAAAAATTGTGTTCTCTGCTGCATGATAACAAATGATGATTTATTTATTTTTAAAAAATGTTTATGATATTTCAAGAAATACAAGTAAATGTTTGAAAAATAATATATTAGCTTTGAAAATGGCTGCTGAGAAGTTACCTCCTTCTTGGAACTATTGAATATGGGTATAAATACGTTATCAAGTAACTATTTTTATATTCACATGATTCATACCATTTTACCATTGCCTGCAGCAAAAGATTTATTTGATTTATTTAAAAACAAATTTGGTCCTTTTTTTCTCATCTTTATTCTTTTCAAAACCTTCCAACGTTTAGACCCTCAGGTCATTTTCAAGGATACCTACAAACAGTTTTTTTTTTTTAATTATTTTTATAACAATTTCATTATTTCCTTCACTTACATACTGATTTCTTTGGCCCTACCTTTATTTTGTTGTCATTTTTGTCAATTTTTTTTATTCTGGATTTTTTGATATTTACTGAAATAAAACTGAAAATGCGTTAAAAGCAAATAAGCAGTTCTATAGTTGTAACTATATAAAAGGTTTGTCAGAAGGAATAAAAAGGTCCTTTAAAGATTATGATATGGAAGATATATCATTAAGTTTCAAACCAAACAATAAATTAAAAAAATTTTATAGAACAAAAGACCCAATAGACAGTAAATATCAATCGGGATTTGTATATAAAATTCCATGCATTAATTGTCCAGCCATATATATA
>NW_027107994.1:60986-96675 GCF_000696795.3 Halyomorpha halys | reverse complement strand
AGATTTTAAATATATTAAAAAATGTTTGTGTTGTAAGCAGAATAATTAGTAATAAATGTTAATTAAATTATATTGAAAATGTAAATTAATGTTTTAAGAAAAATTATGTTATATGATAAGGTGATAACAGAGTCCTAACCTGTTGAAGGTAGGTTCTGTTTTAAGGTTTGCAAATGTAAATGAAAGAAAGAAGAGAAGTGGTTAGTACAAGTTTTAAATTTAAGAAAGAATTATATAGAAGAAGTTATGTAAGTAGGAATCTATTTTTAAAAAACAAAGAAATTTTATAATGTTATTATGATCTTATTTTAATGATTAATTTATTTAGAGATGGGACAAAGGCAATTAGCCGGCATTTTTAAGAATTTTAAAAGAGAAAACGACAACAAAATAAAGGTAGGACCAAAGAAATCAGTATGTAAGTGAAGGAAATAATGAAATTGTCATAAAAATAATTTAAAAAAAAAAACTGTTTGTAGGTATCCTTGAAAATGACCTGGGGGTTGAAACGTTGGAAGGTTTTTAAAAGAATAAAGTTGAGAAAAAAAAAAAGATCAAATTTGTTTTTAGATAAACTAAACCACTCTCAAACAAGAATATATATATATTTATTTGATTTTATTTTGTTTGTTATTCAAGTTAATTTCCATTTCCATTATTTTACTATTGTTTTAAAATTCTGGTGTTATTTTATTATGTTTCGGGAGAGTTAAAAGCACATTAAAACTAGATTTACTCATTTAATACAAACTTTTAGTTCAGAATTCCGTGAAGGTTTAAGGCCAATTTACACTTTACCTTCGTTTTACATTCCGTTTTATTCTGTTCTGTTAACGCCCATTAAATTATAAGATGTAAATGAATACTTGTATACTCACATTCTGTGTACATATCGTTTCCTTATATTAATTTCTACTTTATAATTATTTATTTAAGGGAAACGGAACATATTGTGTGAATCATGACAAAGCATGACTGAATGCTCTTAGTTTATATTTATACATAAAACCATAACTAAACAAACCTGTTTTACTTGATCGTTCTCTCAGTATGAATCTAAGCTCAGAAGGAACAAAATCAGCAATTATTCAACGATGAGCTACTGTAAATTTTTAAAAGTTGTGAGGTAAATGCTCACAGATACACCCCTATGGAAATTTGTAGTAGTAGTATCCATAGAAAATTTGTTTTGATATCCTAGGTCTCCAATGAGATTCCTACTCGCTAAAAACCAATCTCCCAATTTTTCTTTACCTCCCCACGGAACCACTGTCAAGCATTACTTCATGGGGCAGAAGGGCTATTTACCTACATCATATTAAGCCATTGCCTGACCTTTTCTTTTTGTGCTCTGAGCTATCTACCAATTTGAACTGCATAATCTGCTACAGCACTCTAATTCTCCTGCTTATTTATCATCAGAGCGACTATGTTTTTGGGAACTGATTTTTTGCCAAGCTTCATGTTTAGCTTTTCTTTTTCTTGAGTAAAACCTTGATAACAGAAGAACGAATGTTCCACTGTTTCATCCATGGAATTGCTAGTTCGACATGACGGTCTATCCTCCAGTTTGAAGCAGGCTAAGTAGGTCCTGAAGCAACCATGCCCTGTAAGCAGTTGAGTTAGGTGATAATACGCCTTCCCGTGTTTGTGGGACATCCATGTTAATACATTGGGAATCATATGGTGGGTCCGTCTTCTAGAAGGTGAGGCATACCATCTTTCAAGAGTGTAATCTTTCTTCTTTACCTAATAGTCGATTCTCTTCACATTTCATTTGGAACATCTAGCTCCGTTCATATTTCCGATGACGCATACATCATTGTAGGAGCCTGTGCGAAAAGCTCGAGCTAATAATAATAGCAAAGCTATCATGTTTTATTAATTTACATTATGTACTAATGGCATCCCACCTTATTTTATGGAATTTTCTAAAAACTGCTTCTTATCACTGCAGAAAGCATTTATTCAAATGGTAGATATCATAATAGTTCAGTTCAATGATCCTTTGAAATATCACTTTTTAACCATAGAACATAGGTTTTGATCTCCTGATATCTGATGTTAGATAAGTCTTATTAGGCTTTAATATTGATAAAATTTTAACTGACCATTCAAAGAAACTAATCAAGTTGCTTCTGATCCTTGAACTTGTGTTAAACCCATTTTGTTATTTCAAAAGAATGCGACATCGAGATCTTAGAGATTGAATTGAAACATGTACTGTAGAAGTGCAGTCAGCTATAAAGGCATATTGCTGACATCTGGTGGTAATCTGCTATTGATAATTAAAATACTGAATATATCTTCTTTTTTTTTATTTTACTGTAGTTTTCCTTTATAATTTCAGTTATTCCGCAAAGACCTAATAAGCGCGATGAAGCTGCCCGATTCGGAGCCGCTGAGCGCAGATGAATATTGGGTGATTAATGACCAGTGGAAGCAGGAATGGGAAAAGGGTGTGCAGGTTCCTGTCAATCCTGATTCTCTCCCTGGTCCTTCAGTTACTGTTGTATCCCAAACTATACGACCACTCAATGATTTTAAACTGTAAGTGTGTCCTATTTTTTCAAGTGGATTATTGTTATTTTCTATTTTCTAGATTAGATATATGGACAATTTTTATTTTATTTGATAATGCAATTTAATTTTACTAAATTTAATATATCACTTATTTATCTAGGCTTTCTATTAATGTAATTTAAATTATTATACTCCAGTATAAACTTATTAGCTGTTTTAACAGCTAAATGCTGCAGAACCAGTTCGTTTAGACAACATAAAAAATTAATTATTTTGTATTTCTAATTAAGTTAGTTATTTAATTTTAATCCTTGAAAATTTATTTATTATTATTTTATCACAATCATTTTTTGAAAAAAAAAAGTATGTCATAAAAAGTAGTTTCCTCTCAAATGTATCATTTCAGGACATTAATTTATTTGTTTACAGCCCCAAAAGTAAGTATATCAGGATTACAAAGGATGATAATTTTAAATCGGATGAACATCATCTATCACCTATCCCATCAAAGGCTGAAAAAGTATGCTCTTACGATTTAGATAATGTTGACATCGCTTGGCTTAAAATCATTAATGGGGAGAGAGCAACAATGGGTAATGACCTTTTTTTTATTTATGGTAAAATTAATTGGTTGTTTTTAATACTATTGATTTGTATCTTTAATATTCATCCAGTTTAAATTTTTATTACCGAATAAAAACAGTGACACTAAATTCTTTTTCAAGAGAGTAAAGGTAGCTGAACGAATTTTGTTGAAATCCTGGCATGGCAAACTAAAATTTTTCTGAGGGTATACCACGTACTCTTAAAACCATAAATTGAATTTAGTAGATAATTACTTTGAATGTTTTTTATTACTAAAGAATCAGTATTTAAACATTTTTTGATTAACGTTACATTAAATAAGTTATGCTTGGTAATGCTGCATCTTGTTTAGAAGATCCTGATGATCTTTTGTTCATTTGATGTCTCCTATTTTGATAGCATAGCCATGCTGCATAATAGTGATTTTTTGCAATAGGTTTTTCATTAATTTCAAAAAATCTGTTAATCAATGTAGGTCCATAGAGCATGTTAATTAGTATATGTCTAGCTCGCAACTGACAGTGATCACCTCTTCTTTCTTCCTTTCAGTTTGTCACCTTTGTGCCATATGATGTGTGAATACATCTTTTGTGTGATTATTTTTGTAATTTAATTTCAAAATTCATGACAATGTATATAAATTTACTGTTAATGCACATTTATAGCAAATTATTCATATAAATACTTACATAATATGTAACATAAATACCCAATGTCGACTTTCAGAATCTCAAAATTAATTTTCCAAAAAACTTGTTTAGAAAAATAAATTTAGATACTTTGTAATGTAAACTGTTATTAATAATATAAATTAATGTCAAATGTTTAGCACTAAGAGTGCTTGAATAGCAAAAGAGTGACAGGTTTGTAGTAAACATAGCCATGTAGAAACTTAACTAATTCTTCTAAAACTAACCTAATGGTTTGTTTTATTTCATTAAATTTGTATACGAAATCAATACTCCTGAATTGGCACACAATAAATGCTTATAAATCATGCAATAAATTAGAATTATGAAAGCATTTTTACATTAATCTGTAAGTTTTTTATCAAGTACTTTAATATCTAATTAATATTTTAACATACAAAATTTGTTCAGGCTATCATCCTATAAGAGAAGAGCAATTAGAGAAGGTGATAGAAGAATTAGAGATTCGAAGCTGGGACAAAGTGCAAACTATAGTTAAGTCTGAAGAAGGACTCGGTATAGAGTTCGATGAAAATGTCATCTGTGATGTTTGTCGATCGGTAATAATACTATACAATTTAACTTATTTTATTCATTGTTGTCACTGTACTAATATTAATTAGATTATAGACCAACATTAAAATCAAATAGCTCTCATTATGTATGGTGCAAACGATTTTATTTTCAATTCAGCACTTAATTTTATACAAGTATTTAATTTTTGATGTGTGGAAATTTCATAGATAGTTGAGGTATACTTCAGCAGATGTTGCACAATATTATTCCAGTAACTCCTGAAACACTTAATTATGATTAAGCCAATATTATATTTTTAAAATAGTTGGGGGCCCAAACTTATTTTTCACTGTTTTATTTATTTCTAACAAATAAAAAATGTCTGCTAGCCATTAACTAGCCTGAATTTTGATCATTTTTAAAAGTAAAGTTTTATATTTTTTATTTGTGTGCCCTCCAAGCTTTTTTTTTTTCACTTAAATTTCAAACATTTAAATAATAATTATGTTTGATTCGAACCAAATAGGTTATATCAATTTAGAGCTACAGATTGAAGATGTCACAGCCTTTATGAATTAAAAAAAAAAAAGAAAATATTAGGTTGATGCATATGAAATGTTGGATTTTTAAGTGAATATATAAAACTGTATATCTTTTTTCAGAAGCTATTTTTTAATCAAAATATATTCCATTCACTTCAATACACTTTTCTCAGTGTGACTTAAAAGCATAGATGCCTGTCTTAAAAAAATTCTGATCTTTAGAATCAATAAATTCAGATATCAATTTTTCTGAATCAATTTTTTTTCTTTCAAAAAAATGAAAATCGGTTGGCAAGAGATCCGGTAAATAGGCTTGGTGCTGCAAAACTTTATATTTCAATTCATTTAATTTCGCAATTGTTCTGTGCGATGTATGTGGCTGAACATTGTCATGGAGAAGTAGTGGGCCAGGCTGATTGAGTGGTGGGTGGTTCGTTTTGTAGTGAAAAATCACCAGACCCAAAATTTTTCAAACAAACTCTGCAATTTTTTATCTTTAACAGTATTCTTCCTGAACCCCTGGTTTATATTGTGTGCAGCTTTTGCACCATTATTTCCAAGTTTACACTCATACAAAAAACATTACACAAATATCGGTGGAATTCATATTGGTTAAAAATTCAAAATAAATAACAAAAAGGAACACTTATGTGAAAATCCTCTTGGTGAAAAGTGGCTCTGGCGTTTGACAGTATGACTATAAACGAGTTTATACCAAAAACAAAAGCATAATGAAAACAGGAAGAGAAATTTTCACATGTAAAAAAAGCGTTTGTTTCATATGCACCAGCCTAATAATTTTGTTATTTGGACATTAAACTTTAATTAGGAAGCAGTTTAGACCTACAGATTTCGTTACCAATAAAATTGAAGTTAGTTACATGCATCACTATGTAATTCATTATAATTATCTGTAGAAATAATAGATTCATTGTTATTTGACAAAATGAATTCTTAAAATGTTGATTTTTTACTACTTGGAAAATATTTTGGTTTTTGGATTAATGACACTGTACTTGTTGTAAAGTCCATGTTAAAATTATGTCATTTTTCATTCTAGTGGCAGACATGTATATTTTAGCTCTTCAAGAATATTGTTATTTGAAATAATTAGAACTTAGTATAAAATGACATATTTTTCTGCCATTTACCATACAAGATTATTTACCATCCTGCATTTAGATTAATGATCGATTAGAACATAGTCATATTTGAATTGGGAGTAGAAGAAAAAATCCAAGAATACAACAGTTTAGCCGAAATGCAATGTAAAGATTACAAAGCCGAAATGCAATAAGAAAGAGCAGGCCGTCTCGGTTTTTCCCTGTTAGAATTGATTATTCCCATTTTTCCCTTTTTCTCCTTTATTTGTTCATATAATATTTTAATATTTTGTATTTATCTACTGTTATTAAAATAAAGTAGTTGTAAACACCATTCCTTAAAAAATATATACAATAATAATGATAATTTAAGATATCTAATTTATATTTGATGTAATTTTTAGTATATTGATGAAAAATGAATAGAATTAACCACATTAAATTAAATTGTGGTGTGAACCTGAAGATGGGACAGAACCTCAATATCTTGGTATGAAGAGAGATTCAGTGTTTAAATAAAACTATAATAAAATGAAGTTTTTATGTTCAATTATTGAGTATAAAATAAATCTTCTGAAATTCAAAGTATATTATTAAAATTTAATACCATTTGAAGGCCTCAAAAACAAAATATTGGGTACTGGAAACTATTAAAATAATACACAATTAATTGACTGGTTAGTAGTTGGTTTGGTATATGTAACGAGAAAGTATTACATGTAAGGTTCCCCTCTCACTATAACTTAATGCAAGCTAACACCAGGAACACTCATGACTATTTGGCAAAAAGTATCAAGTAATTGTGAATAACATGAATTAGAATGACGACGTCTTTAGTGTTGTGAACTTCAAAAGGTGGAAAATATTACATAAAATATCGAATGCTTTTTATTCTTTCAACGTAAGTTACCAGAAGGAACTATTCAAGTAGAAAATTAAATTACCTAGTGCCCTACCATTTAATTTTGCCTTATCTGGTCTCAATTTTGTTATTCATTTTATTAGAATTTTGTCCTTTAAGCATCATTTTAATATATTTGCAGCCTGACTCAGAAGAGGGAAATGAAATGGTGTTCTGTGACAGCTGTAACATCTGTGTTCACCAAGCATGTTATGGAATTACAACCATTCCTGCAGGGTCATGGCTGTGTCGAACATGTGCTCTTGGTCAACGACCGGAGTGCGTTCTCTGTCCTAACAGAGGAGGAGCAATGAAATGTACCCGATCGGGTCAGAAATGGGCACATGTTTCATGTGCCCTATGGATACCTGAAGTATCTATTGGGTGTGTCGAGAAAATGGAGCCTATCACCAAGATCTCAAGTATTCCTGTGAGTTGATAAATTTGAAATCTCAAAAATTTTTTGAAATATATTCTTCAATTTGATAAAATATTGATTTAAAATTAAAATTTCCTCATATCATGATAATTTTCTTCCTTTTAATGTATGACAATCTAGTATACTTTCCTAGTATTGAATTTGAAGATTCTGTGATTAAAGTTTAATGTACAATAATAGTAATTTTTCATTATGTAAAAAATAAAATAAAATACTGTACTAGTGCATGCAACTCATGAAAATTTTATTTTTATTTTGTTATTGTGCGTGCATAGATAATCCAAAAAAACCGAATGGTGCCTGATCAGTGCATGTTGTTTCTCTGAATGATGATCTATTTCCAAACCTAATTACACTTATCTATAGTCTTGAGATCTAAGAATTTGTTATGCTTAATAGAGACCCCAACATATAAGAGGGGATGAGGGAGGGTAGGTTCAATTTTTTTTTGTTAACTTTTCAAATTTCTGCCCTTTGTAGCTTTTGTCATGGTGAAACTTCAGGATTAGGTCAACTTTTGATGAACAGCTCTTGTTAAGGCTAGATGTACCTCTTCACGTGGTGTGTCCCGTGTAAATTAGTAGAATTTACTTTTCAATTTTCTCCTGAACAAATGGTCCGATTTTGGATCTGTAAACAGTATTTTGTGATTTTTGAATATAGAGTTTACTGAAATTATGTTTTAAAAACGCCAATCGAATAATAAGAAAAATAAGATGCAAAAATATAAGTTAACAATAATTTTTTTTAAAATGTGGCCTTATAGGCACTTCACTGAAACCCATGAGACATTCCACAAAATTATCGCATTTATACAGCGATCGTTAAGAGAAAAATATGTTTTTGTTTACAAGTGGATGGAAGAAAACGGTATGAGGTGGTTACCGGCTGGATTGTTTCATCTCGGACAGGAACTCAAGGCTTCAAAAACTACCTTTCTCATTGCAATGCATGAATTTGCTTTTATTTTTTTTATTTTTTCCGTAGGTATTATCTAATTAGTATTAGTATTTCATGAATAGTGGGATTTTAACGTATAGTTTGATTTTATTTTTTATTAATTTTTATCGGATGTTATGAATTTATCAATAACTATTGGCTGTTTCGTACTTTCAAAAAATAAGTTATAGAAGAATGAATCAATAAATAATTCTTTAAATTTATTATTAATAAACGTCTTAAAATAAATTGTTGAAGTGCAAATATTTTCCCAACTAAGTTACTTGTCTGTTAGTAACTAATTCGGAGTACAATGCAAAAAAGGCGACGCAGCAATGAAATCCTTATTTCGTGGAAGTATTCTTCTATAAATTATAGTAGTAAATTTTGTATAATGATTAAAATTTAATTCAAGCGTGAGCAAAAAAAATATTGGTTTGTTTTTGCATGGTCAGAGAAAATTTGGAAAAACCTCGAAAAGGGAACTTCATCATGCCATTTTGGTAGACTCCCTGGAAATGTAACGGTAAAATAAAGAAAATAATCAACTAAATCAAACAAGTTTTAGCAAAGATATATTCAACTTTGATATCACCGGTCTATATAAATATAGATGTAATGATCTTTGTAGTTTACCTAAGATCTCCGAAAAATAACCAATTTACACGCTTTTTTTTTTTAAAAAAACATTGGATGTCGTTTTGGGAAGGTTCTTAGCTATTGAAATACAGGATATTCATAGCAAAAAAAAAAAAAATCAACTAAATTAGAAAAGTATTAGCAAAGATATAGTGAGCTTAGATATCACCTGTCTATATAAATATTGATGTAATGATCTTTGTAATTTGCCAAAGATCTCTGAAAATTCATAGCCATTTATAGGCCTTTTTTTAAACATTAGGTGTCATTTTGGGAAGGTTCTTAGCTAATGAAATATTGGATATTCAAATAAAAAGAAAAATCAAATTAATCTGACACGTATTAGCAAAGACATAGCGAACTTAGATATCAAATGTCTATATAAATAGAAATGTTATGATCTTTGTAGTTTACCAAAGATCTCAAAAAATGTATAACCAATTTACATGCTGTTTTTTTAAAAAACGTTAGGTGTCGTTTTAGTAAGGTTCTTAGCTATTGAAATACTGGTTTTTCAAAGCAAAGAAACTAAATCGGACAAGTATTAACTAAGATATATTTTATTTTTTATATCTTTATTGAGATTTACAACTGTACATAATAATACATTTTTAGTATGTATGGGCGTTGATAACCTCACGGTTTTATGCCCTAAAGCCCCAGCCAACAACAACAAATACATTTAGTAAATTTGCTGCAAGTTCATAATGAAGTGATACAAGCCTGTAGAGAAACTACTCATTAGTAGCACTCTAATAAAGTTTTATATTAGATGGTCTTGAGGCCATCTTCTTTTCAGGCACCTCAGAGGATTGTCAGGAAAGTAAGAGGGAGCAAGGTTAGAAACTAGTGGGTTTGGGTGGTTATGGAGTTTATAATGGAAGGAATGATATCTGATTCGGGCTAGATTGGTTACATATGGAACTTTATGGATGATTTTATTTGTAAAAAAGTAAGGAGCATTAACGATTTTATGAAGTATTTTGGATATGGCAGGAATCCGGAGGTTTAGTAGATCCCTAAAGGCCTAAGTAAATCGTATGTCCAGATAGGCCTTATTATAGTTGTGTAGATCAGTCTTTTGTAATGAATTAGAAGTTTAGACCGTTCATCTAGTTAGTGCTGTAATAGTCGAAATTGATGTGCAGTTTCCTGTCTTTTCAGTATTGTGTGAGGATTCCAAGTTAGTCGTTTGTCCAAATGTAGTCCAAGGTAGCGCATCTGTTCTACAGGGGTAAGAGCAACATTATTAAAGTATACTGTTGGGTAGTCAGCAGGTTTACGACAAAGAGTCGAGGTGATTTGATGGGATTTATTTTTATCCTCCAATTTTGGCACCATTCTTTGAAGGTGCGAATATGAGATTGAATAGTTTTGGATGCAATCAAAGGGTTATTTTAAGTGCATGTGTCATCGGCATATGTGATTAAGATTGATTAGGATGTCAGCTGTATAGACTGTGTAGAGGATGGGGGATATTATCTTGAGGAACACAAGCGGTTGGAGAGAAGAGGGATGAATAAGAATCATTGTGGTTTACTTATAATAATTTATCAGTTAGAAAGTAACGGATGATAAGAAAATATGTAGGAGGTAGAAATTTAAGGAGTTCGTTAATCAGTCCTGGGTGCCAGACTCGATCAAAAGCCTGCTCTACATCGAAAAAGACTCTTGCGCAGTACATTCCATGCTTCAATGAAGACGAGACAATGTCCACCACACGATGATTGGTGATCTGGAATTATATGATTCGAATCTAGGATGGGGTTTAGGTGTTTCAAAATGAGTTTTTTGGAGGATTTTACCCATGATCGGGAATAGAGAGATAGGACGGAAAGAGGGTGGGTGTTTTGGGGTTCGGGTATCATTTTGACTATAAATAATTTCCATGAGTCAGGAAAATATGTGGAACAAAGAAAAGCGTTGTATATGTACATGAGGAATAGGATGGCTTTTCGAGGAAAAAGTTTTAAGATGTGGGATGTTATTAAGTCGTGTCCAGGAGCTTTGCGGGTAGGTAATCTCCGAAGGATGAAATGCTTTAGGTGGCCAGGTCATTTGGAGTGGAATATCTAGTTCCGCTTTAATACATTCAAGGTGTATTGGGTTAAGGATATTAGGATGCGGAATTAAGGTTTTATAAAGGTTTGCGATTTTTATTTGTCAGTTCTGGTCCAGGTTTGGGATTTGGAATCTTTGAAATTTAGCAGCTGTTTGGTGGTTCTCCACAATAATTTGTCAGTAGTTGTAAGATTTTCAGTAAAGTTAAGAAAATTTTTAAAATTTTCTAATTTCATTTTTAAGTTTGTTTGTAAATTTGGTGTAATATGTTTTATCTATTGGATATCTGGGCCTATGCCACTTCGATCTTGCTCTGTGTTTTTCCCTTATTAAGATATGAACATGCTGTGGCAGGTTAGTTTGTTGATTGTTCATTATTCTACTAGTTGAATTGTTGTCATTTATACTTCTTCTTATTGATTCTGTGAGTTTTTCTATAGCTTTGTCGATGTCTTGTTTTGTCTTTAGTTCGATGTTCAAGTCTAGTTTGTTTTCCAAGTCGCATCTAAATTCGTCCCATTGGACTCTTCACATAACAATGAAGGAGTGGAGGGCTTAGATACACAGCTTGAATTTTAAAAAAGAAGAACTGGACTATGATCTGATGAAAGGTCATCCAGGGATTCAATAATGGCTTGGGTGGAGGTAATCTGGCAAGGATATCTGCTCATTTTTTTTTAGGGATGTAGGCCAATAAGTAGGATCTTTGTGCAAGAGAATAGCATAAATATTGAAGGTGGAAACACGGGATAGACAGGATATTACCCACGGGAGTTGGTTATTCAGCATCCTCATTGTTGTTCTTTAGCCTTGTAGTCTCCTCCAATAATAAAGCATGGTCCGAGGGTTCGGAATCAAGAAGTATTATTACTATTAAGGAATCAAGAAGTTTATTACTAGAAGAACAGTATACAGCTGAAAATATATTATAGAAAGGGCGAGTCGAAACTATTACCGAGCTTGATTAGAGTGCGGAAGTGTTGTCTGGATGGTCATATCTATAAATGATGTCACGAATTTAAAACTGTGTCCATTGAGTAAAATGAGTTTCAGTCAGTTGGGCAATGTCAATTGGCCTATCTCTCTCTTCATTTCTTAACTTCCGCATCACCTGTGCAGAAAATCGTTGGCCTGCCATCCAATAATCTTGGTTAAGCAGCATAATATTGACAATATTATCTGCTGTTGGGTCTGAGCCACAAACGTCGGAAGTCTCTTCTTTCTTCATGAAAGCGGTGACAGAAGAAGAAAACGTGTTCTGCACTCTCTTCCGTTTCTGGGCACAATGGACATTCTCCAGTCTCATCGAGCTTAAACCTATACTGGTAGGCTCGGAAGCAACCATGCCCTGTGATAAACTGGGTGATATAATAATCTACCTCCCCGTGGTTCCTATTCACCCAGGCCTCGATGTTGGGCACCAGCCTGTGCGTCCATCTTCCACTGAATGCCATATTCCAGCGACGTTGCCATTTTCTTATAGTCTCCTTTCTTAATTCGTCTCTTGGAATATAGTCAGCACTATTATAAGAGCGGCTCCTCTCATCTGTGATCAGCTCAATCGGTGGCATCCTGGCCACCACGCAAGCCGCTTTGTATGAGACTGTACGAAACGCGGTGATCACTCTTAGTGCACACCTACGATGCACCGACACCATCGGTCTTCTGTAGGCCTCAGTACCCAATGCATCCTTCCATATTGCAGCTGCGTAGAGCAGAATGGATGGGACCACATAGGATATCAACAACCTACGGCTGTTCCTGGGTCCGCATATGTTGGGCATTAAATGTGACAGTGCGGTGGTTACTCTCGCCACTGTCCTTGCTGACCATCCAGCATTTAGTAATATAAATGCTCAGTATGAGAAAGGGGGGAGATGGAAAAATCAGAGTACAGGATAAAGTGTCCTATCATCAAGCAGAAGAAATTATTGAAAGACTAGAGATGGAAAGTGTTGGGATCAGATCTCATGTGGAATATTGATGGCATGAAAATTTTATCTAAATCGAAATGACATCAACGTAGATAGATAACAACTGCAACTATACATATTTGTATTTTTTATTGCTCTGCAGTTTGATTAGTTCAAAACATTTCCAAAGGTAGCTTGAATTCACTGTTCACCATTTTTGCTTGCTTCGTCTGAGTTGTTAGAATTTTCATTAAAACTAAGTTTGCCAATGTAAAAAAAAAAAAAAAATGCATTTTATTGTTTGATACTCTTATCAACAAGAAAATTAAATATGCTTATAATCATTTTGATTGATACGGTCTATGTTCAGAATGAAGGATTTTTCGATGTAATACTTGCTTCCAATTTTTTTTTTCTTTGAATATGATAAAAAAAAATCTAAAACAGTGTAGTAATCACAATGTTGAAATATACTAAATTTAGCAGTGAAAGATTTTTACTAAGAAATGATAATTTACCTTAAGAAAAAAATATCCATTTATTTTAATTTTAAAAGATATTGTATTCTCAATTAGGAGTTTTACTGATGTTCCACTTTGGTATTAGTGAAAAAATAAAAAATATTAAAAATGTGTGGAAATACATTGATCAAGCTGATGAAGGTTAGATGTCTCAGAGAAACAACAGCAAAAGTAGTGGGGATAATCCTCCCCTTGTCCTGGACCTAGGAATCACAAGTCTCGTGGCTTTATTTGTTATAGCGTATTTTCTCTTTAAGGATATCCTATGCTACCAAAAATGAATCTGTTTGTGCAGGCTTATTTTATTTGCTTGTGGTCAAGTGCCTATAAGCTCACTTTTTTTTATTTATGAATAATAACAGAGATCAATATTTTAAATGCCAAAATAATTACAAAAAAAAATGAATGAACCAATTTCAGTAACTTCTATGGGGTTCTAGATGGTAAATCCGTTTACAGATGGGAAATTCATTATTCTGTGTATAAATGAGAAGAAAAGTAAATTTGCCCCGAAAATGCTGCCATCTCTTGAAAAAACAATGACTAAAATTTGGTATTTTTCAGTATATTTAGCCTTACAGTTTATTGATTGAAAGTATAAAACATTAGTTAGCTTTAGAAATTTTTATGGTGAGTTTAACTTTACAGAACTGTATAAAATACCTTTGTGTATAACCTCAAAATGTTTCTGGCCGATACATATTGATATATAATACATATATTCATAGAAGTCAAATTGAAATAAAAAAACTGTTGGAAATAATAGCTCAAGAAGAATCTCTTGTTACTCATAAAACCCCATAAATTCTACTGAAGAGTGGTATAAGAAATATTTGAGTTTAAGTAGCTGATGAGAAGGTAATATTATTATGATTGGACCTAATAAAATTGATTTTATTATTTTAAAGAACTTTAGGGTTTAATTCATAGACTGTATTCAAAATAAATCTAAAGAATAATTTGAGATAGTGAGATTTTATATAGTTAAATGAAAAACTTCAAAAATTGGGTATTCATAAATAGCCATTTAAGTGGGAGAACACAGAGAAAAATAAGGGACATGTGCGCTTTTCTGAAATTAGGTTTCATGACAACTTTTATTATATCAATTGTGAAAATGAAAATTGTTTTTTGTCCTCTGGTTTTAATATGGAATAGATAAAGAAAACAGGTATATTTACTGAAGTAGAACGACATTTTGAGGAGGTGTATTTTGGTCTCAATTTCATAGATGTAGATCTAAGGATTACTATATATACTTCAAATTTTAATTTTCCTGCTCTATTGGAATTAATATTTACTCTACAGCAAAGCCGGTGGGCTCTGATATGTGTGTTGTGCCGAGAGCGAGTTGGTGCGTGTATCCAGTGCTCAGTGAAGACATGTAAAGTTGCGTATCATGTAACCTGTGCTTTCAAACATGGCCTTGAGATGAGAGCCATCATCGAAGATGAAAATGCTGATGATGGAGTCAAACTGAGGGTATGTTTACTTTTTTTTCTGATTCATTTTTATACAGGAAGGAAATTGTTATTACTTTAATAGTGATAACAATTTATTTGATAAATAAAAAAACAAATAACTTTTATGAGATATTAATAAAAATATTTTGTGCAATGACTATTATGTTACTATAGCCATCAATAAACCAATCATTTTATTTTGTGATCAAAAAAACATCAACAATTTTTGTTGTTCTTGTTTCTGATTGATTAATAACACAGGTCTACAAAAAGAAACTTTGGAAACTCAGATAAGAAAGTTAACCTTTTTCAATTTCATGTATGCCTGCTAGACTCCATATTTCTACATTTCCATACAAGTGTGCTTTCAGATATAGATTCAAAAGCTTATCCATGGAATCACTTTTAATTTTCAATAGAGTTTTGAGAACGCTGAAATTGGCTAGTATACATCTAGCAAAAAAAAAAGTTTTCTAACAATCTTAATTTACCTGAGGAAGGAAGAAAATGTAATCCCAGGCATATAGAGGATTATACTATGTCAAATATTTGGTTTTCATATTTTATATACATATGTTTTCCTCTAAGTTGGTGTATATTTTGTAGGCACCTTGAGGAAATGAAATCCTTATATGGTGGTCTATGAAAATCAAACTTCGGAATTTGTATTATACCTGTAGGAGAGCGTGAATTTATTTGCACAATTTCCTTGATCAATTTGAAACCCTAATTATTTGTGCATTTTTTGGTTCCCAATTTTTTTTTTTTTGTGTGTTCATTTTCTAAATTTAAAGGTACTAAAAATTCACTCATATATATATATAAATAATCATAAATGTATTATCTTTTATGCAAATTGGGCTTGTTCAATCCAATTTTGTATTTGGTGTGTTTTAATGTTCTTTAGATACCATTAAATTTAAAGTTGATCAGATGTGTACTTAATGTACTCTTTGAGGAGCTATGGAAAATTTTCATGATTCTTATACTACAAAGCTACCATTACATATCATGGATTTCCAAAATAATTTGACTGATCAAAGGAAACGGGAGTAAATATTTGGTTTCAGCTCACCAAAAAAAAAATGGAGATCATCCAAACTTTATATTAATTTCATTTCGATAATTTTATAGACCTTTTTCTTATAGTTTGGAAAAATTTTCAGTCATTTTTATTTTATGTTTGTTTATAGTCATATTGTGAAAAACATAGTGTTACACCGAAAAAGGAACGTTGTGGTTCTGCATCTGAAGATGATGAATGTAAAAGGAAAAAAAGGAAAGATATGACGTCAGAAGAGAAAAATCAAGCAAGAGCTGCCAAGTTAGTATAATCATTAATCTGTTGTCAATTTGACATCATTAATCAATACAAATTTGATGTGATGCGCATATTCTTTGAACTTTCACTTACAACTCTTCTTTGAGTTGAATAATCCTTGCTTATTTTAAAACCTTGCTCAAAACAAGTCCTTTCTATTTCCATATTAATTAAAAAACTATTATGGATATGTTTTGGTGTTCCCATGGTTGTAATGACAATAATTAGAAAGTTGACTATTGTTATAACAGCTAAGAAAACCTGAAAGCATTTATTTTTCCATTAATTATCAGTTAACTGTTAATGCTCCTTCCTTAATAGCTGTTAATTATCAAATTCTTTGATAGTTCATATTTATGCATTTTTTATTACTAATAATAATGAGAGATGGTTAATTAGTTTAAATACATAAAATTAAAGATACTCTAGAGGATTTTTTTTTTTTAATTCATCATTTAAACCCTCTATGACGATTCGAATCCGAACAAGACTTAGTTGATAGTAAAGACTTCTTAATGCTATATTGCTATGAGGAATTTGATAAAAATTTGTTAATCTTGTTTTGAAAAAAAGGAATAGTAAAAATATGTAAAATCTACTATGTAAAGTAGAACTTCTAACAACTGATTTTTGGGAAAAAGTTGCTATAACATCCCAGGCCCATAAATACATTATTTCAGATATTCATTTGAAAACAAAAACAAAACATTTTTTATAACCTTGTTATGATCGATCACCTTAGGGCCGCTAAGAGTGCTAGAATGTAGTAACAGTACATTAACTGCTGTCACTACTGTATTTCTGTCTATCACTATATTAATTTTGATTAATGTACACAGTATGAAATTAAGTTTTTTGAGCTCCTTTCATTTTCCATTTTTATCCCCGAAAAATTAGTCTCAGAGACATCATCTATTTCTATCAAAATAACCACATTTTTCTGTTGTATCAGTTTATTTCTGCATATTGAAGTCGGATGAAAATGATCCTTAAAACCAAGCCACTCGCACATCATACATGATCTTTTATCCAAACCATCTATTTTTTTAGTTCAATCAAAAGATCGTCTACAGCCATAATCTTATCTCTTATCAAGCCTATCTTGACCATCTAACGGTAAATTATACACTATCTGATATATTCTATACATTTCGGGCAAATCTTTGTCTGCTTCCAAAAGTAAACGTCCTTTGTTTTTTTTAGTACAAAATTAATCAGCGGAACGAACATATACTGTAATTGAATACTGTGCAGATTGCAGTCCAACTCTTTTTCCCATAAACCAATAAAGATGATTTTTCCAAACTTCTCAATCAGCTAACAGTAACTTAATTAAACTCGATAACTTAATACCATTCCTTTACATTACCATCTATAAACAATTTTAAGGCTTTCACTCTGGTGGAACTATCAAATATCTTATATCTGTTACATTCCTTCTCAAAAGAGGTAATCCAATTTACAGCTTCTTGTTTTCCATTAAACTTACTCAACAAAAATGTTTGCTCTATTTCACTTAAAGTTACTTCTTATGTTGTTGAAATACGATCCTCTAACTCAGAGGTTCCCAATCATTTTTGGTTTGCGGCTCCCTAAATAATCGCATTTTTTCTGTGGCGCCCTTGATACATCAGATTTTTTTTTCTAAATTTTTGACTTTCTTTAAAAATTGGAAAACTTTCCTTTTTAAAACCGATTACCCATTTAACAACGAAAAATTAGAAACAGATACTTACTATTTCCCTTAGCATAATATAAAATATTTAATTTCAACTGTTTAGGTAATATCTATCTTAAGACTGGCCAACCACTGCATGGTAAGGATTGGAAAGAAAACAATAAAGACTCAAAAGTTGCTAAATTCTTCAAATTTTATCAGTATACACAATTGTTGGCACAAAAATTCATGAATTGGAAATTCCAAGAAAATTTCCGAATTGTTTAATTGATGTTTCGCAGTGCCCTAGGGAGCTGTGGCACATTTTTTGGAAAATCACTGCTCTAACTCCTTAATATATTTAATCAAGAGAGCTTCATTGGCCGTTTTTGTTTCTCCTAAATCAATATTGATGGCATTAGCTTTATGTACATTATATTCTTCTAAATAGTGTTCACTAATTTTAAAGTTATTATCTTTGTCTAAATATTTCTGATACAATTCTTGTTTAAATTTTACAGCAAGTTTTCTGTAACCTCCCACTTAAGTAACAGAATTTTCACTACTTACAATCATTTTGATTGTCAATAATTCTTTGTGCAAGTCCAAATCCTTCAGTTGGTCTGGTAGGCCGAATTATACAATCTTATCCACAGACAGAGCAATCAACTCATACTTTTCTTTTCCTTTCTTGACAATATGGACATATAGTTTCTTACTTAAAGTCAAGAAAAGACTAAGGATGACTTGTTGATTGACGTCTCTGGGAAGCTGGTGGGGCTGACCACCTTTGTCTACTGTCAGTTAATTTATCTTTATAGTATTGAGGGAGTAAGAATTATAGCGACAGTCATTATCTTAGAAATACTAGATCCAATATGAGGGATGTCCAAAAAGTAACTTAATTTTCGCCCTAGAGTGCTACCAATAGGTAGTTTCTTTCTCTACATGCCTGTTCATACCATTATGATAGCACTTCAAATTCACTTGTATTTTATGTACAGTTGTAAATTTCAATAAATAAATAAACAAAAAGAAACATTTTGGCTCAGCTTGACCAGAACCACCATTTTTATTTTAAATCTTCTCCATACTTGTAACCAGAGCCCGAGGCTTTATATAGTAATAATCCTTAGCATATGCCATATAATTTACAATAAAAAACAGTAAAATATGCTGTATAAACACATACAACATACTACAAAATATTTTCCACGTATACAATTAGATAGCTAAAATATTCAAATATACAACTAGTGTACCCACAAAAAGTTCTGACCTAAGAAATAAATTGGAGAAGGGATTAAACATTAAAAGAAAATTATGTTAAATATTGTATAATCATTTGTATTTTTTTATATCATCAATTAGTCATTAAAAAGAATTTGCTAGTTATAAATGAATGAAAAATCGATCTTTATTCTGAGATACTTCGTCCCCTAAAAATAATAAATTGGTTAATTTCAGCTGCATTTAAAAAGATGTCTAATTGATAATAAAAAAAAAAAAATACTATTGATTATGAAAGTAATTAAAACTCATCATAACAAATAACCAATAGCAACTGTGTAAGTATATTAAAAATAATTATATAAATGGATAAAAACAAGAGTGAGATACTTTCTAACTTATAATGAGGTGTAGATAGTTGACCGTAGATTAATGCTTCGAGAAGTTTGTCGGGGGGTGCGATCAGCAATCTTGCAAGATTGCTGACCGCACCCCCCGACAAACTTCTCGAAGTTCTAACTTTTAAACATGAAAGTTAGACTTGCAATTAGTAATGAAAGAAAATTAATAATAATTGTATTTAAACACTAATTGACAATATAAACAATGAAATCTCCTTTATTAGGATTAATGATTAATTAACATTTTTTTTTTTAATCTTCTGTTTAAAACGCTATGTGAGTTACACTTCGTTTAAACTGATTTAACCTGAATCTTTTGCTAAATAACAAACTTGTTTTTCTGAAATTTTTTAAGTTTCTTTTTACATAAAACTAAACTAAAATAAGATGGTTGTAAAAAAATGTGAGATTGTTCCTTAATATAGCACTAATCATTATTTCATACACATTTTCTATGCTTTGGGTTTTATCTCCTATCAAATGCAATATTTCAATCCAATTTCTCGATTAAAGATTTTATCAATTTCATAGAAAACAATGAACTTACTTTTGGCATTTTAAATAATAACTTGTAAAAAAGCTAGGGGGAAAAAAAAAATCATGTGAGATGGTTTACTGGGAAATTTAAAAAAAATTACATTTTAACATGCCAATTACTGGAGATAGCATTATTTCATGATGTAATCTGCAACATTACATTTTAATTTTGATTCCTTTTTTTTTTTTTTTTACTTTATTTAATTTGAAGTATGCATTTATCATCAAATATGCAGAATAAAATTTAAATATTGTCATGCTAATGTTTATTTAGCGAATAACTTGCTACATTTTCCTCAAATTTCAAAAAATAGATTGTATGAAATGGAGAAGCTTGGATATCTCATGTTTGTTGCTACATTGGTAGAAAAAAATCTTGATGAAAGACTGAAAAAAACAACTTCATGGTGTATCACTGATATATAAAATAAAGATGGTAAATCTTATTTTAATCATGTCTCAACCCTCAAGTGTTTGTCTATGCATTTTTTCAGAGTGGTAGCAACTCTTTATTTCTTATAGAACTGCCGTGCCATTGCCCATATATCTGTCATGTGATAAGGACTTCCTCCTTGTAAGTTTGTTTGGTATATATAGAAAGGTAAAATCTTCAAACCTAAAAATTTGATAACAGCGGGGGATTTGGAGGTGCATGAATATTAGTTTGCTTGTTTTATTTGAAACAAATGTTCATGTTTTATGAAGCTGATTTCTCTCCGTTTGGGAATAATATTTTTACAAAACGTAATGCTGTGTGTTCCACGACTTTAAGAGCCCTTATCTTGGCATGTTTGACTATATTTTTGCATAATTTCATGTGATTATCTTGTTACAAATGTTTTCTAACCTGTTCCTTATTGTCCACTGATCTGTTTTTAAAGTTTTTTATTACATGTTGTACTGTTAAGTGAGAAAATTCCAACATTCTTCCAATATATTGAACTTATTTTAGTTTTATATCCCACTTTGGGTTTGTATTTAAATAAACTATCATGTTTTGGTTCAATGATATGATCTGATGAATAGTTATTCTTATTATTATTATAAAAATAACTGTTTGTGTATGAGTAGTTTTTCCTTTTTAAATTTATTTGTCAATTAGTTTGTATGGATTTTTAATTTCCTCCACTTGTAAAAATTAGTACAGAATGTTGTTTAGTATCATGATTAGAGGCTGAATTTTGGTGCAGTAAAGAAAAACAAAAAAAATGTGCAAAACAGTGCAGTAATAAAAAACCCAAACTATGCAAAATAGTGCAGTAAAAATCCAGAATGTGTTAAATTGTACATAATACAAAAATCCTGCAAAAATCAATTTCATCAAAGAATTTTTTTTTTTTTTTGATTCTCCATATCTTGAAACTTCAAAACTTCAAAATTTGAGGAATCTTAATTTTTTTGTCTTAGTACATTACAAAGGTTCATTATTGAAAATAATAAACCAAAAACTAAATGTAATGTGTTCTGTGTTCGCTATTCTAATTTTATTTTATTTTTTTGTTAATTTTTTGAGAAAGTGATACTTAGAAAAGGATTTTTTCTTTATTTTCATAAGTGGCCGCATATAGCCATATAGGAAACGTCTAATCAACTACCATTTTGACGAATTCCGAGTATCATCATTGAATGACCTGTAATTTAAATACCAAATTCAAAGAAAAAAAATGATTTTTTATATCTATTTTTAAATTTACAACTGTACATAATGATACATTCAGTAAATTTGATGTAAGTTTATAATGGAATGATACTGGCATGTAGAGAAACTACCCTTTGGTAGCAGTCTAATTTATTTATTTTTTTTTTATCATACTTTTTATTTATTGATAGATATTACAATCTGCCACACAGTTGTGGGCAATAAGTAATAGTGATGAATGATCTCATACGTACTAAAATAAAATAAAATAAATTAAATATAAAAAAAACTCTTAAAATATATACAAACAGAAGAATAAACAAAATGAACATAATCAAACTATCTGCATGAAAAATAAATAAATAAAATAACATAATGATAAAATAATTTAGTCTCTAGTCACATTTACACTCTAATTAGCAGTCTAATTACCTTTTTACATTAAGGTCTCATGGCCATCTTCTTTTCAGTCACCTTAGAGAATTTTCAGGAATGGAAGAGGAAGCAAGGTTAGAAACTAGTGTGTTTGGGTGGTTAGGGACTTTATAATTGAAGGAATAATATCTGGTTCGGGCTAGATCGGTTACATATAGAACATTAAGAGAAGGTCTTTGTGTATAATTTTATTTGTGACAAAGTAAGGAGCATTGAGGATTTTGGATTGTAAGGATTTGATCCAAGAGGAATTTCAAACGTTATGTTAAGCCTTAAAGCTCAACTCTGTATGTCCAGATAGGCCTTATTATAGTTTTTTAGATCAGTCTTTTGTTATGAATTGGAAGTTAAGATTGTTTTTCTTGTAAGTGCTGTAATAGTCTGAATCGACGTGCAGTTTCCTGTTTTTCAATCGTGTGTGAGGATTCCTTGGGGATTTGATAGGATTCATTTTTATCCTCCAATTTCGGCACCATTCTTTGAGGGTCGTGATGTGGTATTGGAGAGTTTAAGATGCAATCAAAGGGTTATTATTGATTGCGAGCACACAGGTTTCATCGGAATACGTGGTGAGGATTGGTGGGGATGTCAGCTGTATTAGACTCTGTAGAGGATGGGATTGAAGATACTACCTTGAGGAAAACCAGCAGTCTGAGAGAAGAGGGATGAATAGGAACCAGTGTGGTTTACTTCGAATAATCTATCAGTGAGAAAGGAACAGATGATCAGAAAGCGTGTAGGAGGTAGGAATTTACGGTGTTTGTAAAGCAGTCCGAAATTATATTGAAAAAGATTCCACGCAGTACAATGGAGTGGTATGTTCAGAATCCAAACTGGTGATCTGGGATTATATGATTGGAATCTAGCATGAAGTATAGGCGTTTCAAAATGAGTTTTTCAGGAATGTTGCCCACGATCAGTAATTGAGAGATAGAATGGTAAGGGGATGTGTATTCTGGTGGCTTTTGGGGTTTTGATATCATTTTTACTATAGCTAATTTTCATGGGTCAGGAAAATATGTGGAACAGAGAATGGTGTTTTATATATATGTAGGTGAAGAATAAGATGGCTTTTCGAGGAAGAAGTTTCAGGATGTGAGATGTTATTAGGTCGTATCTAGGAACTTTGAGGGTCGGTAATCTCTGAATGTTGCTAGCAATTTCTGATGGATGAAATTCTTTTGGTGGTAAGGTCATTTGAATTGGAATATTAGTTCTGCTTCAATACATTCAAGGTGAATTGGGTTAAGGATATCTGGATGCAAAAGAAAGGTGTCCAAAAGTTTGCGACTTTTGTCAGTTCTGGTACAGGATTGGGATTTGGTAAGAAGTGGATAGTTAAAATCTTTGAAATTCAACAGCTGTTTGGTGGTTCTCCATAATGATTTTTCAGTAGCAAGATTTTTAGTAAAGTTAAGTCAATTTTGTGTAATTCGTTTTGTCAGTTGGATGCCACTTCGGCCTTGCTCTATGTTTTTTCCTTATTAAGATACAAATATGCTGTGACAGGTTAGTTTGTTTATTGTAATTAATTCTACTAGTCGAAGTGTTGTCATTTATACTTGTTCTTATTGATTCTGTGATTTTTCTAAAGCTTCGTCAATGTCTTGTTTTCTATTCAGTTGAATGTTCAAGACTAGTTTGTTTTCCAAGTCTCATCTAAATTTGTCCCAGTCAACTCTTTCTGTAGTAAATGAAGGAGTGGAGGACTTAGATACGAAGCTTGAATGTAAAAAAAGAAGAACTGGACTATGATCTCATGAAATGTTATCCAAGGATTCAACAATGGATTGGGAGGAGAAAATCTGGAAGGTGATAAATATGTCAAGGATATCCATCCAGTTGTTTTTTAGGGATGTAGACCAATAAGTAGGAGTTTTGAACGAGAGGATAGTATAAGTATTGGAGGTGGAAACATGGGATAGGATGTTACCATAAGAGTTGGATGTTCGGCATCTTATTGTTGGTGTTTAACATTATATTTTCCTCTAGCAATGAAGCGCTGTCCGAGAGTTCGGAATAAAGACTCAAGAAGGTTATAAGAAAGGTTATTACCAGTAGGACAGTATACAGCTAAAAAAATAACATAGAAAGGGCGAGTCGAAATGATTACTGAGGCTGATTGGATTGCATCAGTTGGATTGGAAGGAATAAGGGAATGGGATACGGATTTGTAAATAAGGATGCTAGAACCAGTATGGGATGTGTTGTCTGGGTGGTCGTGTGACTAGGAGTGCTGAGTGGTGCTGGGCTCTTCGTGATATATGCGGAGCTGTATCAATTTTTGATGGTAGTTGGGAAGAGGAGTTTATCAGAACAGTTGGATGGACGTTATGGTGATAAGTTTACCTGTAAAAGTAGATGATGGTGAGGATTTCGATGATATGGAGGTTGAGGCTTTGGATGAGAGGTCAGGGGCTAGGGTTGAGAAATCTGAGGCACCTGACGTTGAGACTGTTGATTCTTGTTGGTGATCGCAGAGTATGTCAGGCTTGAGTCTTGATGAGATTGATCCTAGATTTTTGATAAAGAAGGCTGCGATTCGATGCTGATGTTCTCTCTATGTTTGGAAAAATTTCCAAATTTTGCATTTCAGGCAGTAGGGTGCGAGTTTTAACTAGGCCTTTTGATGTCATGAAATGAGATCTCTGCTTGTAGAGATTTTTATAAACCCCACAGCCTCTTTAGCTTGCTGGGTGGTCTTTTTCACATAGTTCACATTTTGCCGGTTCGTCCCGTAGTTTCTGGCAGGTATTAATGATGTGAGGGCCAGAACATTTCAAACACCTGGCCTGGTGATGGCAACAGGTCTTTGTATGCTCAAAGTTAACAGTTGAATACACCAACTTTGTAACCTGAAATATTTCAGAATTATTTCAGGCTGGCCTTAAGTTACAAAAAATAATGGTAATGGGTATTTTTCAGTGGGGTGTAAAATGCCCGATATAGTCCTCACGTTGTGGTCAATTTCTTCCAGCCCTGTTTTGATATTGTCTGTGGGATTGGTTGAATAGAGACCCCTTAAAACAACTCTGTAAGCCTTTTCTTTCTTCAGCTGATAAAATGTAAGTCATAATTTCTGTCGATCATATAATTGAAAAGTTTTTTGTAAGTTTCTTTGGTGGTGGTATTTATCTTTATATCTTTGAGGTGTGAAAAGCATGTTAAATTTGGCTGTCTAGTCAAGTCAGCAATTTCTTGACTGAACCATATGAAATTTTCTAATTTGGCGACGAAGATTAGAGGTGGCTCTGGATCTGAAAACTCTTGAGGCTCTGGAATGTTATTGGATGAATTTTTTAGAGCAGTAGAATTATTACTGGTGTGGTTAGTTCTGGTTTCGTAGTTGCAGTAGTTTTGCAGCAAGCTTTAGTTTGTTCAACTGGCTTTTTTGATTTAGCTGCTTTATTTTTTTTTATTGGGTGAATTGTCCACCGATTTGGAGCAGTGTTTCTGTGGCACTTTTGACGAATACATCTCTTTAAATATTGCGAATCTGTTTCACTTAATTCAGAAAACTGTATCTCTTCCTCTTTTCCAGTGTCTTCACAAGACATATTCTTGTCCGAATCCATTACGAAATTAGAATAATCTAGATTGTTATCAAATAGGAAATTTAAAACATCATTTTTCAACTTAGTCCCCTTGCTTTTCGATGCACTTGGTCCATCGTTGTAGAAACTTCATGATTCCCTCATAAAAGGTTTTTGGTTGAGCTGCAAACCAGGAATATAAATTTGAGTTTCTGGAATGTTTCAGCAGTGTGAGCAGCAGTATATGGATGGGCATTGTCGTGCAACAACACAACACCTTTTGACAGCAGTCCTCAGCATTTGCTTTTAATTGTAGGCTTTAGCTTAACTGTAAGCATCTCACTGTTTGTGTTGTTGCACGACAATGCCCGTCCACATACTGCTGCCCACACTGCTAAAACACTCCAGAAACTTAATTTTGAAGTACTGGCTCATCCTCCATACAGTCCCGATCTTGCCCCTTCTGACTATCACTTGTTTGGTCCACTTAAAGGGGTCATTGATTTACCTCGGAAGAAGCAATGAAAGAAGCAGTGCATTCCTGGCTCACAGCTCAACCAAAAACCTTTTTTTAAGAAGAGGGGCATGTCGAAAAATGATGTACTTGTAAGTTTCCTACTTGATTATAATAAAATTTTATAACTATAAATATAAATATTGTGAATAATAATTGACTTACCCTCGTAATATGAAAAATAAAAATTATTAACGTAAAGAAATTATTCCAAGAAAATAAACTTACTCTAAATTATATAAAAATATTAAATAAAACATTTCTGAAATTAAAAGTCCTTGGAGTAGGAAAAAAAAAATCTAGTCTTTGGATTCGAATTGATGACCCAACAGATAGTATCAGATTACTTAACACCTTGACCATGAATTATTGCATTGAGATAAGACCCCCTCTGGGGAATTACCGACTACTAGCACTTTCACTAGTACACCAATGTCAATTATAACTCACTAATTTTAATTAACAGTCACACACCTCCACTATTTGAGAATATAAAAACGTTCAGTTGTCTATAAACTCACATTTTATGAATTTTTGAGAGCAGGGTTTGAGATGTAACCATTATTACAAAGAAATAAACAAAGAGCCCAGTGAATAGCGAACTGCTCTTGTGGCTATGACACATGAGACTAAAAAATTCTTAATTCTGAAATTCTTCAATATTCAAAATTTTAATATTATATATATATATTTTTTAATTTAATTAGATCGGAAAAAAATAACTCCTAAATCCAAATTTTTAAACTTAAGTGTTTTGGGTTGTACTAATTTCAATCAAAATTGAAGCTCAATTTGTAACTCAAGAAACCAGTAATAATTTTTTTTTTTTATAAATATAATCTAAGCTTAAAATGTAATTTTATTACAATAAGCATTAACATGTGATTTTCTAAAACATAGGGTTTTGGTTTGCTTCCTTATCACAGATCGTGGTAATTATAGGGCCAGACTAGAACTATAGTTGCTAAGATAAGATTAAATGAGCTCGTTTCATGAATTATTGATAAATTTTAATAATGATTTCAAAGTTACAACTCAAAAAATAAACAAAAATGTAATTTTGTTCAGAAAATTCTCAAAATGTGCAAATTCATGCAGCAACTCCAAAATGTGCAATCTTGTCAATATAAAACTAGTATCAATTGAACATCTTTTTCATGATTTGAATTTCTATTGAGGTTTAGCCGAATTTGAATTGAGGGAACAAAAGATGGAATTGCATGAAAGTACGATCTTAATCATAATTATAAGTTAATTTATCTTGATTAAATTATTAGACACCTTTTTCCTGATAAACTAAGTGTACAAATAATTATTTTACCCACTATATTGCTATTTTTAAACTTGAGGTTAATAACCTGGTTAATATTCTGTTAATCATTAATTGTGATAGTTACAGAGTGTACTCTTTTTAATAGTTTTCTGTAATATTTTACTTTTTTAGGCTTCAGGAAATTGAAGGTGAGTTTGAAAAACACGTCTCTCCCAATGACGTTTCAAAACATCATGAAGTTGATGCAGAAGGGATTACAGCTATTTACAATTATTGGGTGTTGAAAAGAAGAGCAAGCCATAACAAACCACTTTTGGCACCACGTCCAGATGATGTAGATTTTCTAAGTAGACAGCAAGAACAGGCTGATCATGAGAAAATGAAAATGTTTGTTCAACTAAGGCAGGATTTAGAAAGGGTAATTCTTGTTTTATAATTAGCTTTTTCATTTTTTCATGGAAATATTATTATGTTTTTCATCTCCTGCTTAATTCAAGATTAATATATGCTCCCTTTAAATGTAATGAATGAATAAACTTGCCTTCTTAAAAAAGTTCATTTCTTTATTTTAAATTTATATAAGGGTGATAATAATAGTTAATTTATCTCATCTCTTCATTTCATATTATTCCTCTTTACTTTATGTTAAAATCATTAGGTATTGATATAGTCTTAATTAAACTTCAAATTCCATGTAATCATTTGCATTTAGCTTCGCTATACTGTTATCATGTTAATTTTATTTTTCATTATTTAAGCTTATGTGACTTAATCAAAATAATTTCATTTTCAGGTTCGAAACCTTTGTTATATGGTAAGTAGACGAGAAAAGTTGTCACGTACTTTGTTTAGAATGAGAGAACAAACATTCCACAAGCAGATTGCTGTATTATCTGAACCAAGTTACAACTTGTCTCCTGTTGAAATCACTGCCATTAAGGAATCAAATCATGGTCCATCTATTTATGATCGTATTTATTCCCATCCTTCAGCTCCTGAACTTAGCACAGATTTTGAAACGGTTCTTGCTAGGATTGCTGGAATTTCTCCGAATGAGAAGGGTAAGCTCGATAAAAATGGAATGAGGAAGAAATCTGAAAACCAATACAAGAAAATGTATATGAATGGTGGGTTGGAAAGGAGGAGAAGTATGTATGCCAGTATGTCAAGTGGTAGTGAAACAGACATTAAGCGCACTTTAGCATTGGATACATCCAGCACAGAAGGCAGCAAATCAGCTAGCGTTAAAGGTAAAAAGCTTAGTAAAAAACGTTCTGCTCCTCCTCGTCTCAATATAGATACATCAACTGAAGATGAATCCAAGCCATGGAATTCTCCTCGAAGCAAAGGCCAAGGCCTTATGCAAATGGAAAAAGAATTAGGAGATAAGACTGGAAGTGATGATAGTGATGATCTCGTCACGTTCTTTCAAGTCAAAAAGGACTCAAGGGGCGTGAGCAATATATACTCAGATACTGACAGTGACTCCTCTTTCAAAGATGGTCGGAATGAATCTTCACACCCCATGAGAACGAAAGCTGCCATGAAAGAATTCACAGCTCTCAATCAAGGAAAGCACAAGAAATCCCAGATTAAATCTTCTAAATTATTCAATCGTACTGACAAAGAAAACCCTCCTGACAGCTCAATAGAGGATGATTATTATCGAGACAAAGAAAATGTCAATGTAATCAAGAAGAAAAAGAAGGATAGTTCTGCTCCTTCAGATCTCATAGTACCACAACGACAAGCTGCAAAGAAAGCAAGTGAAAGTTTGCGGCATCATGGGAAGAGTAAAGGTGATGTTTTAGGAGAACAGGAAACTGTAAAAACCATAGCAACCTCTAATGATGAAAATAAAATCAAATTAAAGGCTATGAAAATAAAAGGAAAAGAAATAGGTAAAGAGAAAAACACACCTAAAGATGAAAAATTAAAATCACCCAATGACATCTATGAATTTGATAAAGATTTATGTGGAGATGGACAAGATATTATAGCCTATGTTCCTCAGAGACAAGCAGCGAGAAAAGCAACAGAAAACATCAAGAGTGGCTTAAACAAGCCTGTAGCAACAACTAATGAAAATGAACTAGAACAAAAGTTAGACAAAACAAAAATATCTGAAGTTAAATCTAAGAAAGACAAAGATAAAGAAGATAAACTGGATGCTATCAAATCTAAAAAAGATATCGAGCTAGAAAAGAACAAGAAAATTATAAAACCAGCTGAACTGAAAAATCGTAAACCATCTAAATCGTCTGTGTCTTCTTCATCTTCTTCTTCTAGTAGTAGTTCTAGTTCAGGTTCTTCATCTTCATCTAGTTCATCTAGCTCAGATAGTGCCAATGATGAGGAAGAAGAAGAGAAGAAAGTACCAAAATTACCTTTAGATAAGAAAAGTTTGTTTGATCCAATACCAACTAAGGATGAAACCAAAATTAAAACTATAGAAAAGAAGCAACAACCTGTTAAAAAATTTGAAATAGCTGCTTTTCTTGAAAAAGGAAAACATTCAGTACATAGTAGTTCAACATCCAGTAGTTCTTCTGATTCTGATGATAGCGTGAAAGCTCCGATTAAGAAAAATGAAATAACAAATAAAAGCAAGTCTGAAATCACTGATGCTCGTAAAAATGATTCCATTCTTAAAGTAGGTTTGGCTAGCAAGAAATTGAGGAAAACGCCTGAGAAGAAGCTTAAAACTTCCGATGGGCGGCCTGAACTTGAATTTCAGCAGCCGCCTACTGAGAGAAAAGAATCATCACGAGCCCAAGAAAAATCAGGAAGGAAAACAAAAACAGACCGTAGTAGTAGTTCAGGGTCTACTGAAACCAAGCAGTTACATAATTCAAACAAGGTCCTACCATCTAAAGACATTGCAGATAGAAATAAACAACAACCAATTAAGCGGGACTGTAGCAAAGGAAAAGAAGAGTCTCTGCCTAAAAAGGAAATACCAGGAAGAAAGAGAAAACCAGATGATACTGAGAAACAAAGTCCAACTAATAAGTTGCAGAGGAAATCAAGTCCTAAATCAACAGATCATTCTTCCAATGAAGAGAAAATCAAACAACATTCTCCAACTCAGAGCAAGAAAATTGATAAGAAGGTAGACTCGCCTACCAAGAAAAATGAAGAATCATTGGGTAGTACTTTAGAAAGAGAAATAGCTGAAAGAAAAGCTGGCAGAGATCTTATTGGCAAAAGTAATTCAAAGAAATCTTTAGATAGACTTTTTGAGAAAAGGGATAAGCTTGTACGTGAAAATGAAAGAAAAGAACAAAATGCTTTATTAAAGAATAAAAATATTGCTCCCTGTAAATCACCTGAAATTCAAATAAAAAGCTCACCAGAAAAATCTAGAGAATCTCTTAAAGAGAGGGTGATTAAAGATGAAAATAAAAATGATAAAATAACTGACCGATCTTGGTCAAGTTTTAATAGTTGCAGTATGACAAATATATTGGATGCTATTCAGATACAAAGCCAAAAATTGCCAGATTCTGAACTAGTTGAACCTGTTGTTAAAAAATCCACTACAACAGAACAAATTTCAACTCATTCTAAGAAGTTAGATATTATTGAATTCGTACAAAATCAAAACAAAAAGACACCAACTAATATTTTGGAAGAAGTTCAAGTATCATTCAAAAAGGTAGTTATTGAACCTGTTGTAACTCCCAAAACTGAACTCAATGACAAATTCCTACCTTCTTCTAGAAGTCTATTTTCTCCAGAACCGGAACTTTCTCTGGCCGAGGACATTAAACCAGTTATTGATAAGAAAGAAGAAGATCCTAGTTTGAATAGTGCCCCACCTGTTCTAGTGAAAGAAGACATTAATGATTCATTACCTGTCCTCTCCCCTACACCACTAGCACAGTCTGACATCCTGTTTAAGCACGATTCTATACCTCAACTGGAGAAGGTCGAGAACATCACCATGACGACAGAGCTACACAGTAGTGACCCTGAAAGGACTGAGCCAAAAAAAGTAAGCTCCCGAACATCCTCTTTGTCAGTTTCCAATCAACAAAGATCAATATTTTCACCTCAACCCCCATCTAAGGATTCAGCTGTTGCAGAACTTTTTGATTTTGAAAGTGACATTTTAGCTGAAGATGATGACGGTTTCAATACAATAGACCGCCATGAATCAGAAGATAGAAATGCCCAATTATTCTCCTTCAGTTCATGTAATGAGTTATTTTTCAAAATTGATAGTAAAGAAGAAAATGCTAGGGAAACACTAAATTTAGTTGAAAAATTAAGATTAGGATTTGCCAAGAAAACACAAAACGATGGGGAAGTTGAAAACACTGACTCAAAATCATCAATGCATTTAGAAGAACTAGAGCAACTTGAATCCAAAGCTTTAGATGAAGTCAAATTAGACCAGCAGCCTCCAAACAATCCTCCTCCAACCATAGATCTTATTGAACCTAACATACCAGATGAAATAAAACAAAGTACATCAGAATTGGAAATTGATGATGCCAATAAAACATTAGAACCAGATGTTGACTGTACTTTGAATGTAATGAAACCTATTATGGATGAAACTGCTCTGCGACTGAGTGGTGATCAGCACTTGCTGCCTCCTGCCACAGGAGATAAGCAGGATTTGCCATCTTATGATTCTAATGAACATTATCAATATCAAACCTATGGTATATCCTTGGATGTTGGTAAAGTTCCTGGAAGGGAAAAATTAGATCGCAGTAATAGTGCCCAAGCAGATGAAAGATGGGTTCCTCCTAGTAGTATTCCTCCTAGTGTTCATTCATATGATCCAGTGCCATCTCCATATGGCAATAAGTGGGCTGAAAGTGAGTTAATGCCTTCTCGCCATTCTAGTTCTTCTTCCGCATCTTCAACATCTTCTTCTTCGCATCGAGAAGAAATAGAGCCAAAACCTGAAGATTTAATTCAGTCCATGCCAAATAACCCTTTAATACCAGATATGTTGCCATTTCAAGGTCTCCAGTCTACCATGGGTTATAATCCTTCATGCGCACTTGCTAATCCTCCACCTTTCCATTTCTCCGATACTGCAGCATTCTCTGTGTCATTTCTTCCAACACCAACTTGCACACAACTGCCTCCTTACCCTCCTGGTAATGCAGGATTGTTTCAACCGAATTTTTCTACCCCATATCCGTCACAACACACTCTGGTCAATAAACTTCCTGAAGAAACTCTACATATGCCTCCTCCTGCCTGCTCAGCTGCATTTACTGCTTCATCTCATAACATGGCCATAACAGCTGCTATGGTTGCTCCAATAAGTGCTATGATACAGGATCCTCAATCTTTAGCACCACTTCCGTTCCAACCTCCAGAAAATTGTCAGCAGCAAGCAACACCAGAATCATTGCCACCTCAAACACCAGAAACTTTTAATCATCAACCACCTGCATCAGTTTCTTCTGAAGAACCTCCTACACCCAAATCAGTTGGAAAGAAATCTCCTCTTAAACCAACAAGAACTTCTGCTAGATGTATTGCACAGCAAACTAAGTCTCCTGCAAAATCACCTGGAAAGTCTCCTAGACAGCTTGATCCTTCTAGAGGAAGAGGAAAAGATTCAGGTGGAAAGAGAGGTAGGCCACCAGGTAGAGGAGTTGGTCATCGTGGTAGAGGTAGAGGCCGAGGACGAGGGAAGGGGCATACAATTCATAATGATCCTAATACCATTACAAGTAAACTTGTGGGAACTGTTTATGATTTTGATTTTGATGAAGATGAAGAAGGTGGTGATAGCTTAGAAAATCTGCGTGCTATGAGAGAAAGAAGAAAGTCTTCTGATATTCACGAAAAGAAGGCTGACTCTTACTTAAATAAAGATTCTCCTCGATCCCCTAAGTTGACTAGCCCATTACATCACAAAAGTAGAACTAGCTATAGCTGTGATAATAAGTCAAGTAGCCCCGAACACAAAAATCAAAACAAAGAAGAAAAGAACGAAATCACCAGACCAGTTGATATTGTTGAACCACTTCTTCCAGGACCTGTTGATATGAGGACTTACAGTTCCTATAGTGCTATCTCCAACACAACATCCTCTTATAAAAACCACCTCTTAGAACCATTTACATCTGCTCCACCTCTTGAGCCTACTAAACGTTATGTTGAAGAATTGGAAGAGGAAATCAAAACGCTTAGTGCGACTACAGGTACTAAGATAAATGATGATACAGTTAGTAAAGTACTTGGGGAAGATGTGCCTTTGGTTTCTGTTGACGATTCAAGAAACCAATTAAAAGTTAAAATTAAAGGCCCTTTCTTAGATGCAAATTATTCTGCTTCATCATGTGTGACACAGGTACAACCTCCTAATCCAAACATCACGCAAACTGAAGGAGCATCTGTTCCACTTGGTCCCACATCTTCTATCACATCCAGTGGGGGTACATCAAATCTCAGGAGGATGAGAAAGAAAGAACTTCTTAGACAATATTGGACACAAGATATGAATATGGACGATAGTGTTACATCTGTACCTCCATCTGTTCCAATGCAAGATCCTCTTGTAAATAGAACTATAATTACCATACCAAAAGCTGTGGCTTCAATGACTAGTATTCCTACACGTGAGGATTACAAAGCATTTGTAGATGCTAATTTGGAAAAGAAGAAGAAAAAAGAAAAACTTCTTTCTCCTGAACCTGAAGATATAACAGAAAGAAGAAAAAGTATAGGAAGCAATCAAGGAAGTGAACAAACACCCCAACCTCAAAAAAGAAGAGGGAGGACTCCAAAGGGAGGGACTGCTCCAAAACTCAAAATCAAGATCAGGGGAGATGGTAACAATCAAGTTAGTGTCTCAACACTTTCAGAAGAAAGGAAGAATTTAAGGGTAAGACCACCTAAGAAGAGGCTCACAAATATGCCAAAACCCACAGTTGAAGAGATGAAGAGGGAGAGTATGAAATATCGAAAAATGGTGATGGCAGGATTTGATGAAGAGGATAAACTTGAAGACGAATTAAGGAGTAAAAAGAGGAAGAAAAGATCTCTTGGGGACACACCACTTGTTAGAGTTATTACCGATGAATCAGCACCCAAACTGATAATTCGGTTTGCCAAAAGAACTGAAGAAGAAGATGCAAGACCACCTTCTCCGCCAGTAACTGAATCCGAGCCAAGGGTAAAAGCATCGAGTGAATGTTATGATAGGACTAGTGACGATAACCCTGCGTTGAAAAAAGTACGGACGTCAAAAATAACGCCAATTAGATTAAAGTTATCTCGGTGTGAGGAGGGCTATGTGATGAAAGTGCCGATTAGTGATAATGTCGGACAAACGGGTAATGAAAGGTCACCGGCTGAGGTTAGGGAGACTCCTCCAACTTTTCCTCTTAGTAAAGACTGTGAGGTCAGGTGATGATGGTAGGACATTAATTTCTAATTTTTACCTTTTGTTATGTAAATTATATTGTTTTATGATCTGACATTTAAAAAAATTTTATAGTGATCTGTTGTTGTCACCAAGTGATTTCTTTTCTATTTGGTTCACTCAAAGTGAGCTATTTTTTATCTGTACATAATCTTTAAAGTCTATTTATAAACCCATATAACTAAGTGATATAAAAACTCATGAATTGTTAGTATGATAAATGTAATGTAGAATTTTATCTCCTTATACTTCCCTACTTATCTATATGTATATTTGCACAGTGTAATAAATATAGAAAAAATTAGCTATAGATAATGGTCAAGTGCAACGGGAAACAAAATATATATTGTACAAATGTCAATTAATGTACTGTATGATGAATGAATATTTTTGTACATATTGTGTGTTAGTATCATGTATTTAATGTGTTGTAAATTATTTGTACTGTTTTATAACGTTTTAAGGGGTACTTGATTCTGTTTGGGGGTATACATTTTTACTGATCATTCACCGAATAATATTATAGTATTGGCCTAACAAATTTATATTATTTTGTTAATGAGGTTTGGGCCCTCCCGGGTAGAGCAAGTTGTTATATTTTTTATAGTCGTGTATTATTTATAGCAAGCATTGGTTATATTATAATTAAGTCTCAGCTATTGCAGCTAGGTTAGTCTAATCAGGAAATTGTTGGTTCTTTTTTTTAAATTATAGTCAATCAGTGTATAAATATTGTAAAATTTCTGCTCGCCCAAGGGTGCAATACTTTACCTGAATGTTTTGCCTCTATAGTATTGTGTATATAGCATTTTGTAAATATTTTAAATATATATATAGTTTTCAATCATTAATGTTTTTCTCAGGTACGTGGAGTACTTCTCAGGGCTGCTGTCTGGTTCAATCCGTATCAACT
>NW_027107994.1:59892-60896 GCF_000696795.3 Halyomorpha halys | reverse complement strand
AATTTGTAAAAGTGGAGAATTGTGAGCCTCACAACTGAAAATAATTTGAAAAAGCAATCTTTTTAATTTTATTTGAAGATTATTACAAATTCCATTATTATTATTCTTCGTCATGTATACTCAGTATGACAAAAAATTTTAAGTGCTCAGAATTTTAATAAATTATTTTCTTATAATTTCGACAATATGTTCTCATATCTAATCGTGAATGATATATCAAATCTAATTTCAGTTCATAAATTATTTCTTTATTTAATCAAATGATGCTGGCTAAATTTTGATTTTAAAAACAACAAATGCTTTTTAACTCTTTTTTTTATGATTCCTATATTCCATTTTATTTTATAATTTAAGAGCTACTTGAATCAAAATAGAACTAGGAATTGAAAAATTAAACATTTTATCGGCTCTACAATGTGTGTACCCCCACAATGCAATAATGAATTATACTCTGTAAAAAAATAATTGTAAATAAGGGTGCGCTTGCTCATTATATGATCACTCAAACTTGTTATTAAATTTACTTCACCTGTTTTATAGACAATTGTTGTCATCACTTTTTATCAAAAAAGAAAAGTTTTAAAAATTTCAAATATTGTGAATGCTCTTCCCATTAGTATCAATTGTGTATTAAATTTTATTTAAGTGTAACCGATTAGGTACATTCTTTGTCATCAGTCAAATAGTAATAGGTATGGAAATAAAATTATTTTCTAAAAATATGTTTGTCATCAGTTGTGAGATATTTATGTGCTTTAATTTTTGTTGTTTTTTTATTTAATTTATATGTTCAGTTTTTAACTAATATTATAAGCATATGAAGATTTTAATACATTTTTGTATAGACAGAAATATTGTTTTGTACAGCGATTATTTTGTTTTATGATTTTATTTTTTTAAAATATTAGGATCATATAATTTGTGTATTATGTAATTGAGATATTTTATTATCTATTGTTATATATATGTATATTTATGTATACATATATATATATATATATATA
>NW_027107994.1:57851-59622 GCF_000696795.3 Halyomorpha halys | reverse complement strand
AGTGATGCTGGTCTTGTAAGATAAAAAATGGTGTTTTAATGTGCACACAGCCTCATAAATTTTTTTAGAATATTATCTGTTGTTATTATTTTATTTTTTATTTATTTTTTTTTTTTGTGATGTTACCTTCATTTATTCTATGATTTTCAATGTTTTACTCAAATTAAATACTGCTAGAATAGAATTCAACATTTTTAAAAGCAATGTTTATTTTTCTTTAAATGTAGATTTGAAGTTGAGAAACTAGTGCCAGAAAAATGGTTATAATAAATTATTCCAGATTAAACATATTAACAGGTATCAGATTTAAGGTAATTTTTTTTTTGGGGGGGGAGTAATTTGATGAATAGGTAATTAGCTGGAAGTAACATTGTTTTTTTTTTTTTTTTTCAGTTATCTTAAATATATTACATTTACTGAAAAATACTCCATCAAAGACTAAAAAGTGCATGGCAATTCCAATCATATATCTTCTATCGTGGAAAAGGATAGGTCATGGAAATAATTCATTTCTCTACCATGATAATAATTTATTTTTGTGTGATTAGATATTTTCAATTATATGTACAAGTGGAATATTTACTAGTTCAGTTTAGATGAGCCATTTGCGTTCCCTAATTGTGGCTTATTAAATTTTTAATAATAAATAACATAATGATTTAAAACCTGATAGTAATATGGCTGGTTTAGAATTACTTACCTAATTTATTTACAAAAGTGGATTACAAGTGAAATCTTTCTACCTTCGAAAATAATTTCATAAAATAAACTAAATTTATGGATTTTCCTTTAAGTAACTCCAGGGCACTTAGTTTTCATTTAAGTCTTCATTTACCAGTTTAAAGATGGCATAAAAAATAAAAACTTTCTACATCAGTTCCACCATGTTTTTCTCTTGACTTGTATAAAGTATTTTAGAAACTGTTAACTATAACTCAGCCTTTGGTTACAGATTGTAAATAAAATTAAACAAATTTATGAATATATAAAGTATCTTTTTTATCCTGGTGTTTTGCACCCTCAATTTTGTTATCTGTAGTGAAAGTTAAATGGAAAAATCAGAAGAATTATTACTTATGCAGTTTCATTATATGATATCTTGTGCTAGTAATTTAGTGGTGTTATAAATTGTTGATTACATTTTAAAGTTATGGAACCTATTTTCAGACACAAAAATAGCTGCTTTAAAAATCAATAGAGAATAATGAATTTTAGTGGTAAATATGTGTTACCTATATATCCTTGAGAACAAATCAGTGGAGTGGAAAAAATAATGAAAGGATATCCACAAACAACAAATGTTCAATTATGTTCTTTATCGAGTATTTTGATAATTACTAGAAATCATTGTGAAATTTTGTATCATTCAGAGTATTTTTTTCTTTCTCAATATCACATTCTTTTGAGATAAGTTGGTTCACTTTATCAATAAAAATAAAGAAAACCCCCCATAAGACAGCCACAATGAAAAATATTCCCCATAATACAAAAATACAAACCATTGCTGTAATCAAAACAATTCATATTGTTTTTTTCTTTACCTGTGGACAGCTTTCTGTTCTATAAATTTTTCTTCTATGCTCTCTGGTGCAGCTTCTTGTCTCCTAATCAGGGAGAAATGAGTGGAGCTAAGAGCTTTTTACCACCTCACATAGAAGCCAAAATCCTTGTATTTAAGAATTTTGTCGGGGGGTGCGGTCAGCAAAGAACAACATAAATAAACAAAACCATATTTATTTATTTTATGCCGACGTTTCGACCTGAGTTTCAG
>NW_027107994.1:18492-49866 GCF_000696795.3 Halyomorpha halys | reverse complement strand
TCGGTACATCTCTTATATACGTTCGATCAGCTGATCCCCTCAGTCAGCTGACATCGAAATAACAGCTGACTCATACCGTAACTTATATATATATCTTAAGTATCGATGAAGCCTATATAATATAATGTATAGAACGTGCCATGAAGCCTCTACTCTTGGGGTCCCCTGGTGCGTTGAGATGCCATATTACGTCAAGGTCCTTCATTTATGTTCGAATTATGGCATTGTTCAATTCTTTCCCTGAATTTGATGAGATGCGTCCCGGAGCTCCGTAGAATTGAAACCACAATCGGAAAGCTGCCAACACTGCTTCCGACAACTTGTCCAGAACCTAATGAGCCATTGCCGCGTTACTGAAGAGATAAAATATGGTTATCCATTTATATCCTCTCCTAGTGAAAGTGTCGACCCGTAGATCATTGGCACCGCTCAATCAGTGGTATGTATCTCTTGTGGTCAAGGCAAGAGAAGGACTTGGAGAAAAAGCGGAAATCGAGGAGAGTTTTGGGGAATGTACTCACAGAGGGGCGACCGCACGTTGGAGAACCACCATGTGAGAGGAGCACGGCGGTTTGCCTATTATTATACGAACGAAGAGAGGAGCAGGCTGTACAATTGACACTGGAAAAAACATTCGTCTGCCGAGAGGACCTAGAGAGATAGAATGGTAAAAAGAGGGAACTGTAGGTCAGATTACGTAACTGTCAGTTGATCACTATGGGTAGGCCTTGCAGTATTAAAGGGCAACGGGGTATTAAAAATTGCATTGGGTAGCTGGGGAGCTAAGGGAGGAAAGGTAACAGTCCATGTAATGAGGAAAATGCCCCGAGACAATCAGTTAACCATTGATTATAAGTGAAAATCATTTACCACGAGATCTTTTGGATAATGTGGTAGCGAAGATAAAAAATAGTGGAGTTCAATGGGATATTAGAAGAAATACAGTTGTCAGAAGCTCGTGTATGATTGTAAGCGAGAACGGGCGTGATTAACTAGAGGGAGAGTTGGAAAGAGGCAATATTGAAGTAATATGATGATATTTTGACGTGACAACGTCTTATAAATTAGATTGCAGGGAGTCATGTAGGCAAAAGTGTAGCGTAACGGAAATAGAATGGGCGTGGCTTAGTAGTATAGTAGTGGGGGTAATTGAGGTTATAGATACTGGAAGTCATGTAGGCAAAAGTGTAGCGTAACGGAGAGTGCGGTGGTGGGGGTAATTGAGGTTATAGATACTGGAAGTCATGTAGGCAAAAGTGTAGCGTAACGGAGAGTGGTGGGGGTAATGATGTATTCTGACAAATATTGTGTGTCTATTTTATTAATATTATTATTCCAATATTTAGCGTAAAGTTGTCACGTCAGGCGCGTTTCGGCGCGAAGCGCCGAAACCCACACATTTTTTGTAAAGAAGGGGAAGTACTGAGAGCTACTGGAAAAACAGTACACGAAATCACATTGAAGCAGGATAGGGTGAAGGAGAGGCGATATCTCCAGGCACTTCGAAAATACATTAGGAACGAAATAGAAAGTTTACAGAAGCAAGTGATAATTGTGGACAGTACTTCGGCCTATAAGAGTCAATTGTGAGCTGTACGCAAAAAGAGTGCCTCGGATGAATTCCAGAGAAGGGGGAGGAGTTCGACCTCATTCATTCTTGGTGCGTTAAGGTGCCGTCACATCGATATCCTTCATTTCCTTTCGGGCCAATGAGTTGTCGAATTCTCTTCACCCATCCAACGAGACGCGGCCGTTCCAAAACTACCAGCAAAAACCTGTCCCGCACCTGATTGCACCATTGCCGCATTAGTGAAGAGGTCAATCATGCTCACCCATGTTCTTGCTCTCTATTCTCGCAGCCTCATTATCCCTTTTCTTGTTCCACGGTCATCGAGACAACCAACCACATTTTTTTTACCTGGTTTATATAGTACATCCATGTTATATTAGGCTAGGAACATCTTTCAGCCTGTAATTCCGGCTGACGATTCCTTCAGTTTTCCGATTCGATACACACGGTTCTACTCCCAATCTACTCAAGTTCGCGGAATAGAAATAACATCCCTCAAATATGTGACTGATCGTAAGTACACTGTTGCAGTATTGACATTTTGGCGGTGGCTTCTTACGATCAGATATGTATGGGTTAAACTTGTATGACCTATTCTCAATCTGGCAATAGCTACCTCTTCCCTGCGATTGGAACGGTTTGATGTGGTCCATGGTTTAATGGTTTTTTAATAGTTTTTAATTTGCTTGGTGGGGTTTTATTCCATATGGCTTCCAACTAGATGATATTTCATTTTTCATCGGAAGACTTATTTCTTGGGGTGTAGGAATGGCCGCGCCCTTACCTGGAAGAGCAAGTGCTTTTTTAGCTGCAATGTCCGCCAGTTTATTTCCAGCGATCCCTACGTGACCTGGGAGTTAACTATTTAAGAATAACTGAAAGAAGTGCGAAAATTTCTCTCTCTTTGATCTTTCGTAGGCTCGTTTTAAATTTCTACAAAATCAGCGTTATGCGTAACTTTTTGCACGTCTCTTTTTCTTACAAAAATTTGACTGAATTATTATTGCTTTGTGATTGACATAAAGAAGGTAAAGGAACGGGATGTAGAAAGGCAAAGGGTGGGACACGTACCCTTCATGTTTCAGATAAATGAAATAATTGTCATTTGAGTGGGTCAAGGAAGGTGAAAAATTAAGCGAATTAGTAGAAAAATATTTCACAATATTTTATATATATTGCTGTTTTGTGGAGATATCTTTTTTATATAGATATCTAAGTCAAAATGTACACTTTTTGTATATACTTTCACTTTTTCATTTCCTTCTATGTTTAATTTCCCTTCTGCTAATCCAAACATAAATTTGATCTTTGTAATGACGCCAAAAACCTTTTATTATACGACGTGTGTACTATAGTATATTTTTTTAAACACGTTCTTTTGTTTTTGTTTTCTAATAAATCAGCAATTCATTAAATTTTATTAATATTTAATTTTCTCTTCAATACCTAACTGTTTTTCTATCACTACTGTTAATTTCTAATAAGAGAAAGCCACACTTTTTTACATATTGCTGCTGATAATTTTAACTTTTATATGTTTAATTTACATTTAATAAGACGTATTGCCCCTCTGGCTTCAATGACTGCTTCCACTCGTCTTGGCATATTTGTAAAAATATTTTCAACAAAATTTTGGGTTCCACTCCTCTAATACAGCTTTATTTAGCATTTCAAATGTGGTAGGAGGTGAATTTCGTGACCGAACCTTTGTTTTGAGATAATCCCAAACGAGCTGGATTGGGTTAAGGTTAGGACTTCTTGCTGACCAATAAATGGTGTACATGTTTGTGGTGTTCTGTCTACTAATGACCGTTGACCCTGGAGTTTGATATCCCTCGAACACCAGCGATCAGGTTTTTAATGGAAAAAGCTGTAGTTTACGCATCCGAAGAGCTTGTATTTTAATGATGCGGTTATCTATAGGACGAGTAATCCTGGGATGCCCTGACGTTGGTCGCCTCGAATGACTACCAGTCATCCTGTACCTTTTTATGGTCCTTGAAACTGAAGAATAGTGAATCCTAAGGCGATTAGCGATGGAACTCGATGATTTGCCTTCTTCAAAGAGAGCGATGATTCGGTCAGATGATCAGACTTAAACGATTCATTGTGAATAAAATTAATTTTTATAACTACACTAAAGAGAAAAGAGTGAACATACTCGAGGCAAACGAGAGATACACATGGACTTAAAGGAAATTTGAAATGAATAAACAAAAATTCCATTGTTTGTTGGTAAACAGTGAATAACAATGATGTGTCTAGTCCCTAATGTCTCTCATTTAATAAATAATATTACTATAAATACCCTATAGATAAATAGATATTACTGTAGATACCCGCAGGCGCACGTCACCTCATCCGGTAAGAGCTCAAGAGTTTATAACACCAGGGAATAATTATTGATAGTACATCCTCATACAATTGTACATAGTGGGCGGTGAAAAAGAAGAGCACACCAGATGAAAATACTGGAAGGTACAGAGTGGTGATAGATTAGAGGAAGCTGAACGAGAATACCATAGACAAAAAGTATCCGATCCCCGGATTTGAAGACATTTTGTACAGGCTGAGCGGGTCGACGGTATTCTGCACATAGGACTTGAAGGTCGGACACCATCAAATCAAAATGCATCCTAAGGATCAACATAAAACTGCATTCACATTGGAGAGAGGACAATATGAATTTACAAGAATGCCGTTTGGCCAAAGAATACTCCCATAACCTTCCAGCGCCTGATGGACGAGTTTTTGAGGGGAATTGACGAATCTGTATGTCAGATTTATACAGCGTATTCCAGAGAATTAGAAAGTTTGGGCTCAAACTACCGGGAGAGAAATCATTGTTGGAGAAGAATCAAATAAATTTTTTGGGACACACGATTTCGAGGGAGGGAGTTAAACCCGACCCAGATAAAGTCGCAGCTAAAAGGATGATGGCTGTGCCTAGGGATGTAAAAGGAGTTCGGAGGTTGATGGAAACATTGAATTATTACTGGAGATTTTTGCCAGAAATGGCGGAATACCTTGTCCCACTCAAAAAAGGTGATCATGACCCCGATCGTAAAAGACAATATCAGGCGGTGCATGGAGAAGCTGCAACAGGAGTCTGCTCTTGCGTTCCCGGACTTCACTCAGCAATTCAATATTACTACTGACGCCAGTGAGTAAAATTCAAAGTTTTTGTCCCATCTTTGAATAGACATTGGACTAGGCATGTGGGCCAAATCCATGAGTCTTCTACTTCACATGAGTGTCTGGCGGCGTCTTCAAGCCTTGCGAAATCTACTCAGGATCGGGAGACTCTAAGCAGCCAAGACATAGCCTATCAACCACAACGAATAAAGACACAGACAGGAATATTGATCGAGAAAATATAAATTATGTTTTATAAACAATTATGAAAATATGTAACAGAACTTATAGTTCTGTTACATATTTTCATAATTTTATTTTGTAATTTCTTTTGTATTTATATTTTTTTTTGGTTCATATTTTAATTTGCAATTTTTTATATATATTGTCTGAATTAGAGGGGGGAGAATGTGGTATATTGGATATCGATTTGAATGTATCGATCATAGTGTAGGACAACAATGTGATTGTGATTGCCTACCGATAGGGACAGAAACACATGTTAAGCGATCTCTTTTGATTATGTATTTTTGGTGTAACACTTATGAATAAATAAATGTTTGAGTTAAACATAGTGTTTTTGTTTGATTATATGTTTTAAAGACACCTAATTGCAATAACCTTGTTTTACCTTAGGGTATTTTAAGGAGGATAAAAGATGGTAGGGTCCGCTATATGTGGGAGTTCCTGGTGTATGATACTGTTTTTGGCCCTCTGCAGTGAGGTGCTTCGGACAATTCGCCGGAGGACGGAGTTGTGGTAGCTCTGCAGCTTTTGAAATGTAGTTTTGTAACGGTGATGATGGCCTTATATATTTGCAGCTTCAACCCAAGAGGGAGTTGCGGGGACTTTGGTAGATGGTATAGCTTGTAGGTCTTCAGGCGAGCCAGCTTGAGCCTTTCCCGGACGTGAACGGAGAAGATGAAGTGCCTATCCAGTGTGATGCCCAGATAGTGAACGGAGGCGGAGATCCCCTGGTCAAATTCGTCGGTAGGCTTCTTTCCTTTCTGGAAATCCATCACGATGGCGCCCATCTTGCCAGGGTTCACCCTTCAGGTCCTGTTCGTGCGTTACTACCGGCCTATAGGCTATGTTCATGCCTTACTATCGTGCCGGAATCCTGATTGTATTCTAAAAATACTGTTCCAAATTGGTGTGGAACAAGAGTTTAAATCATTTTCTAGTTACTAGTGAGGACATATATTTTCTTTTAATTCAAGTATTATTCCTGAGGGAGCATTGTTTATGTTAATAAAAGGGATTAATTATATTATAAATGAACAGCTATACGGGGGTCTGATTCATTAAGATATTATGTCCTATCTATATGATGTGTTGAAGTCTCGCTGCCGCGGTTACTTCAGCGTCTGATTCGGGCTTCCCTCGTCGAGATTGATAACAGGCGAAATGGTGAAGACCATGGATATCGCCAGGCGTACGTGAAAAATGTCTTCCTTGATCGGAGGCTGACCAGCTCCTAGATTGTATCGGGCATGAATAATTTAAGGTGGTGTTGCAATCGCGGCGTCTTCGGGATCTTTTGGTACGCCCTGCTACAGGGGGGGGGCATCAAAAAATGAGACCCCTGACCCCGATTTTATACAAAATAAAAAAAAGTAAATCCGAGAAGCCTAATCCTAACAAGTTTGAGGGCATCAGTGATGGTAGGTGCGGCGTTTTGGGCGTGAGTTAGGACTGTCTTGACATTGACGCTGGAGGCGTCGATGTCGTCCGCGTAGGCTGCTACCACTGGCTTTGGGTGCTCAATTGATACTACCGCCGCCGTAAAGGCGACGATTAGTATGGGACCCAGTATTGAGCCCTGAGGTACTCCACAGGTGATGGGATATGGAGAAGATTGAGCCTCAATATTAGTACCATATTAAAACAACTCCGACCGATAAACCTATCTAAGTTAGCTAAAATATTTTTTGTGAGTGAAACAATATTAATATCATTTTTTTAGCACCTTAAGAAAACCTTCAATACGATTTTTCAAAAAATGCAACTTTTTTGTTCATAATTTTAGCCTTAAATTCGAACCATTCCCTTTATATAGATAGATTATTAACATATATTTTTATAATATATTGCAATTTACTGCTATAAACTAAATATTTAGATTTAATAAGCGATTAATTCAATATACAAATAAAAATAACAAGGAATAACAGGAAGACACCTTCCTGTGTTATGATTGCAGTCAAAATAACTCAAATAGTAAATTAACTATCTATTATGAGCCAATATTTCACCAGGGCAAAAAAAAAAAAAGATACAAAAAATAAATATGTAACAGAGTAAGAGAATAAGGTAACACGAAATAAAATTACACTAGGATGTAACTAAAAATTATGTAAAAATTAACAAAGTAAATTAAAGAAAACAAAAACAAGATGTACAATGAAATCTATAAATAAACAATAAATACTAAAAAGTATAGGACATATACTTTTATATATACACACAAAGATATAGGTGTCCTATGCACACACATGGGTGTCTTAAGTTGGTTCATTATATTCTTTTTTCTTGACCTTAATTTTATTCTTATTTCTCTTATTTTAGTGTGTGCTGCATTTATATATTTCTCTTATCTACTTTTTTATATTTGTTGTTTATTTATACTTTTCAATCTACATTTTTTTCTTTTTAATTTACTTTTTTTTTAATATATAAATTTTTAACCACACTTTAGCTTTATGAAGCACAGGAATATAGGATGAAACATTAGCTGATAATAAAGAGTTTATTTTCTATTTCAGTTGTTTTGACCACACTCGGACCTTTCCGGTTTCATTACTTAAGGACTATCTTCCTTTTATTAATTACACACAGTAAATCAATGATCTTCCATAAATAGCAATATATGGTTAATTTTAACTAAATATATTAATTTATATCATACACAATTGCGTTCAAGAAATCTGTATCTATTTTCAAACTATCAATAACAAAGCATTGCCTGATCTGCAAGTAAATATACCAGCTATATAATAATAGAAAGTACTAGTTACTAATAAAATTTTTTTTTCTGTAACTGTAAAAAAAATCTGGTGCAATCCAGGGATCACGCAACTTTCGTTACCTCCCTCTTTCAGTTAAAATTAATCCTCGCTCGTATCAAAACAGATATTTCTTTCTTGTATTAGTTTTCCAAATGAGCCTTACAATTGAAAAGCTCAAATTTTAGAAAAGTACTTTTAATATTTCCCATCACAAAAGCTTGAAGAAATAAATAAACCTAGGCTGTTTACAAACACCATTTTGCGAGACTTGGTAATGGTAATTTGGTAATGCAACGGTAATTTTTCACAATCGCAATACTTTCCCTTAGTATATATTCCATACATAGGAAGTTAATGTATAAATTGTTGATGTGTCACTCCCTATAATACAAGAGCTCAAGAGGAGAAAAAAAATCAGTTATTTCGCACTAACTTTTAATTACTTTAATGAAAACTATATATAATTACTAACACCTGGGACCATTATATTTAATATGGTCCCGATCCTCCCCAATAATTGGGACAGAATAATGCCCTTGTTAATGAGGCTCAAAACTAGAGGCCTTGACTCTCCACGAGTAGTAATAACTTGGATAGATGGAAGTTTCTTCCTTTGGAGATTAAAATTTGACAACTCCACCACCAGTGTTAGATATAGGAATACCCTCATGTTAGGTTACGCTGAACTCTGATGGAAATGTTATAAAACAAATTTTAAAAAACAAACAAATATTTGTATCTTAAAATTCGTTGCAATTCTGACCACTGTAAGTAAAATTATTTTTTAAATAAACTCGGTATTTCAACTATTTAATTTTAATTATTTGTATTTGACATGGGAAAATTTTAGAAATAATCTCTTTTATTTATTATAAAAATAAACAATAAACAATATTATTGTAGATAAGGATGTTTCATTGGAATAATTTTGTAATTGTGATAAAGATGAGGGGGGCCCCCATACATGTATAAACAATGTTCTATATTAAAATTTGGTGTAAAAAGGTACCAAATACACAACTACCTATGCAGGAATTGAACATGAAAGAAAACATTTGTGCAGATAAAACCTTTTTTTTTTATAAGAATTGGAGAGTATAACATCATATGCAATACTCTCCAATTCTTATATAAAAAAAGGTTTTATCTGCACAGATGTTTTCTTTCTTCTACAACTGTAAATAGGTTTAGTTAGTCTAAGGAAAGACCTTTTTTTCATATTCCTGAGTTATTAAAAAAATATTAATTATAACCAAGACCCGGAGATTTTTATGCATTATAAAACCTCAGAATATGCCATAATAATCTGTGAAATATACAGTCAAAAATATAAAATATACAGCTAAAATACCCTAAAATGCCTAAAGAAGGCTATGAATAAAGAAATAACAATAGAAGTGATTAAAAAATAAATGAAAACTAATTCATATTTGCATAAATCAAAATATGTAAATAATTAAAACAAATAAACAACAATTAAAATGATAATATAACACAGAGATATGTTCTAAACTAAAATATCAAAATAATAAAACCTTGCAAATAGTATCACAAAAAGAAAAACAACAATCATTGGATTTGAAAAGTATAACTAATGGAAGGTATTAAAATAAAAAATAAAACACAAATTAATAGAAAAATAATTAAAACAAATAACATGCAAGGAACCAAAAAATACCTGAATGTATTTGTAAATAAAAAGAAACAAAATGTGAGACAATATTTCAAATATGAAAGTTTTAGATCATAACATAAAAAAAAATACAAGGTATAGAAAGAAACACTGAGAAGCTGATTTAGTTCAACAATTCCATTCAAATCATATTATTAATTAATATATGTTCTTATAGTTTTTTATTCTTCTTGGTTAGCAAATTGAAATCATATTGTTTCAATTTAAGAGGGATTATATCCTGGGTTAGGAAATTTCTTATATCATCTGAAGACAACCCCTGATCAAGTTACATGTGTAACAGTAAGAAAAATAACAATAGAACTCACCTATATTGGTATATCCATAGATCTGTAAAAACAGTTCATCATTGGATTTTGATGGTTGGTTAAATCCAATTTTAATTTAGATCTAAATGCCACAATTACTTCTGGTATTTAAAAATAATAAATATTACTACTCTTAAGAAAAGTAAGCAACAAAATAACAATCCATACCTACTGTTAGAAATAAATTGTTGAAGGTAGCGCTTATTTTATTGTTGGTTGTTTAATTAATTAAATAATTGTGAAAAAAGGAAAAGCGGAAATTGAAGCAAGGTTATGCCATTAAATTCTGTACTAAGCTTGGAAAATTGACAAGTGCAGTATTTGAAAAGTTAAAACAGATCTATCGGAAACATTCTAATCCCGAGCTCAAGTTTTTCACTGGCACAAATCATTTTTGAGAGGCAGAGAACACGTTGAAAATAACCACCGTTCATGGAGGCCTACATCTTCGAAAACAATGAACCTGTGAACACTCTTGTGAGATCAGACCGTTGTTTAAAATTAATAATGTTGAATGAACTCGTAAATTTGTACAGATTTACTGTTGATCAAATTTTGACTGATTTTGGCACACTATAAACTCTCCTTTACCAAATTAAGCTTCAATGAGCAAATCGAAAATCAAATCAATGCTGGTTTGCTTTTTTGACAGAAGGAGAATTATCTACAAAGAATTTTTTCCTCCAAGACAAATTGTTAACCAATTTTTTTATAAAGACATTCTTGAAAGGCTCAGAAAAAGGGTCATACCCATGAGGCGAGATATTGCAGACAAATTTATGCTCCATCATGACAGACAATGCCCTCCCAATTTAATTTAAAAAGGTAATAAAAATAACGCAAATTTATTTAAACAATTATAAATACTTTACCTCATATCTCAAATTCAAATTGAGCTAATTAAGTCCAATTTATAACAACCTTTTGATGCCCTAAAAATTTTAAGCTAAACAATTAAGTACTCTAGGAGCTGTGAAATATTTTATTGATTTTTGTTTTATAAAAGCGGCATCATGCATCATAAATTTGTGAAAAATCTGTATGTGTTAGAAGAAAACAGAAGACACTGCCCTCTCTATAAGAGAATTTTTGACCTCAAAAGGCATTCCTGTGGTTCCCCAGCTACCCTATTCACCTAACCTCAGTCCCTTGTAACTTTTTCCTTCTTCCTAAACTGAAAAATGTTCTCAAAGGACGTCATATTGGGACTTTAGAAAACATCCAAAAGAGTGTAATTAATATGCTGAAGACCATAGAGGTTGAAGACTTTCAGCACTGCTACCAACAGTGGGAACAAGTCTCCATTGGTGTGTAGCCGTCCATGAGAACTACTTTGAAGGGGATAACATTTATGTTTCAAAAAAATAAAATCTTTGGTAAATAAAAAATCAGCCTCATTACTTTTGGCCACACCTCATACCTATTACATCAGACTGATCTTTAAAATACAGGGTTCCAGAGAGGGTATGTGTTATTTTAACATTAAATATGTTAAAAACCAAAGATTTCCCACAAAAATAATTTATTTATTAATAATGTGATTATAATGAAAAATCATTTACCAAAAGCAATGCTCCTTAACCCTTTTAGTGTTAACTGAGAGTACCAGTACATATGCGAAGAATACTGGATCAATTTTATTGGTACCCAAAACGATAACAATCATTATCAAAAAAAGACTTTCAACACCCTTTAAAATTTGAGAATATAGGTTTAAAGCAATATGTCCAAAAATTGAAAAAACAAATTTCTGCCTACCATTCTTTTCTTCACACTATCTTGCCAATTTTTTTTAGTTGGCACTCAAATCACAGGCTTATTCAACCCATGATGATCCCAAATTCTTAAATAACTACTTTAAATAATAAATCATTCTTTAATGATTTTCACCATATTTTTAGTTGTTCTGAGATAATATTAAATCATTTATAAATTCATTTGGAGTTAGTGTTCTATACATCCTTATGCACTTCTTTCTGTATGTCATTATTATTATACATTTGCACATATTATTGGTAAATGGTTTTCAATAATGCACACACTGTTGATATTTTTTCTTGGATACCTTTAGTTTTTAATATATTTAACATTTAAATGTCACTAACCTTTCTGGACACCCAATATAATATAAAAAGGCTTAAGAATGAATTGGTGATCAGGGGTAAATTAAACTACTTGACGAGCAAATATCGGCATATGTCTGTTTATATTAAGACATACCATTTCAAGCATTATTCTGAAACAATTAAAATAAAAAATTGCAAAAATAATTTTAAATAATACCGATAAATTAAAAAAATATTAACCATTAAATTTCACATAATAATTATCATAAAAAATTCAAAAATAAATCATAATATTATAATGTTACATAATATTAATAATGTATGTTACTTTTTACTTAATAAACATACAATGACTGCATAGTAAATAAAGAAGATGGTCCTAGTGGTAAAAAACTATTATTGGTGTTATCCTTGACCACCTATCAGATCATCTTTGTCTTGATTTATATAATGTTTATAAGAAAATCATAATTTAATTGTATTTTTTTTAAACAGTTTACAGGGCTTTTGCTGTATTTTTTATTTTCTACTAATTGCAAATGAATTAATAAATTTATCATTTATAAATAAGCATGAATGTGTACGACTCATGGGAATTGATATACATGGTAATCACTAAAGTTTCAGAGTTAAACTACTGTTGGAACAAAAATAATCACCTTTTCAGTTTCATGTTCATGAATAAATAGCATAGTAAAGGCCAATAATAAAAGATATAGTAAGGAAAGAAATTCCAGTTAGCATCATTAAATTAGCAGTCAGCCAGGATTCTTCATTGGAATCTACAGCCTTCCTTCTTTCTCTTCTCTTCCCTCCTTGCATTTTCTTTTCATACTTCAGAAGTTCTTCTTTGTTCTTGTTCTCCTCAGCAAGCTTCTTCATTTCAAGCTCAGCTTCTTCTTTCTGCATGAAAAATAAAATATATTTTATATATTTGAATGATTTAATTTATGGGAAACATTTGATACACATGTGATTCCACTAAATTGTAAATATAGTAGAAATTCACTAATCAATCAGAGTTAGGACTGAGACATGGTGGATAAAATGGGAGAGTCAGCAGATAGAGAGTAAATAAAAGAAAATATACTTAATAAATATGAATATGGATATATACATATATATAAATAAAATAATGTATACTTTATTGCTATTATCAAAATAATTGTGATTGCTATGGTGCTAAAACATTTGAATTCGGTAAAATTATACATAAGTAATGAAGGATTGATTAGCAATACATTCACTCTCCCGCAAGTGAGAAAGATTTAAATTTTTATAGACAATTTTTATCAATTGTTATTGATTGAGTTGATAAGGCGTTTTAATTAGTTTTATTTAAAAAAAAAAAAAAGTGAAATAAAAGGAAATGTGCAGAAAATTATACTAACAAGAAAATTGTTATTAAATTCAAAAAATAGAATAGAAAACAAACTTCATATTCAGATTAATCCCCCAAAAAAATTCTATATACAAATCTCAAACAAAAACAGATCTTAAAAAAAGTTCTAACTAGCTGGAGAGGGTGGCTTTATTTGCACATTTTCCTAGAACAACCTGAAACTTCTATTATTCAGTCTTTACCCAATCACTTGTTAATTATTACAGACGTATCTAAATCAGGCGCATCTATGGCATCCGCTTTTTTAACCCCAAATATTACCCACAAACATAAATTGCACCAACATTGTGGTGTATATACAGCAAAAATCAAGGCAATTGTAATGGCATTGAGATACGTGAAGAGCTTAACAATCAAATGCACTTTATATATTATGTATTTTTTGTATATTTTATATATTATGCATTTGTTTTGTTTTTTTATATATTATGTATTTTTTGTATATTTTATATATTATGCCTTTGTTTTGTTTTTTTATATATTATGTATTATATATATATATTGTAATAAGCTCTTTTTTAGTAAATAGTATATTTTGATATAAAAAGGTTTTTAATGTTTAAGGTTTTATGTTTAATTTTATGTATCATTTTAATAATTGTAATTGTTATTTTAAATCAAAAAGCAAGCTAACCAGTTTTCTTTGTCTAAAAGAAATACGCCATTTCAAAACAAGAAAGATGACGGTGCGCGTCCTTCCAAAGTGTTCGTTGGGTTGGTTGTGTTAAGATGGATTGAAGTTTTTCAACCTTTGTTGTTTCTATACAGTAATTATAGAAAAAGAAAAATCAAAGAAGAAATAGAAAAACATAACAATTGTCAATAGACTGTTCACATCACAAACCATAGCAAGTAAAGCGGAGCGATTGTACTACAATCGATTATTTTTGGATTGATCAGTAAACATCGAAGATAGAGGAGAGGAGAAGGACATTCGTTGTTTGGGCGCGCAGGTGAAAGTCCATTTTACTTCCCAGGTTAGTTATAATCCAATAGAAACTACCTTGTAGGAGGATCGTAAAACAACGTTCACTAATTCTCGCCACTAAACGCACCAGTCTACCAATCCACAGGTTGTCGGATCAAATCCCGGTCCCACTCGGGCATTTTTCAAGCACAAAATAATGCAAAACTCACTGACAACCTCCCCCGGGTATTTGTGAGGCCCGTTAGCCAATGGGTGGGACTCACAAAAAATAGGCGTGGGAGTGAAGAACCCACCCTGCGATAAAACTACGTCAAGAAACGTGCAATGTATTTCCTAATAGTGGGAATATTACCTCCTAATATTGGTAAATACATCGCATGAGGACTTAGGCCTCCATGGCCTGTTGTACCCATAAAATAATAATAATAATAATCCATTTTACTTCCCAGGTAAGTTATAATCCAACAGAAACTATTTTGTAGGATGATCGTAAAATAACGTTCACTAATTCCCAAAAATACAATAAAATTGATAAAGAAAGAATATATCGAAACAAAAAAAATCATAAATTTATGAAAAATTATTTAATATACATAGAAATAGGTAAAAAATTGAAAAGGAATAGGTTGGCCGAAATTTGGAATGAACCTTTTAGGATAACTAGACCAATTTCTAAAACAATCTACAAGACAAACTGCGGAGTAAGACATTATAATGCAAATCTGTACTACAGCAGCAAACTACTACCTAATGCTGGAGAGCTTTCCAAGGTTAATTGTGCCTTCTACAGGAGAAAAGATGTAAAGATGCTCTTCCATTCTGCATAAATGGATTTCATTACACATTATACACAAATATGATATGTAATAAACATAACGAGACTATTTGTTCTTGAATTAAAATTTACTTAGTTAATTACATTAAATTACTTACTTAATTATCTTTATTACCTTGTTAAAATAAATGTAAATACTGTAACAATTTATTTTGTTTTCTAGAAGAACTTTATACTCAATAATTTTTTTCATAAATTGCATCACTACTAATCATTCTTAATTTACAGACATTTTTTTTCCTTATTTTTTTTTTTATTTTACCATGAAATTAATAAAGGATAAGGATTGTTTTAAAAATCCTGATTCAGTATGGAAACTTACTCGGTCGGTGTTGAGCAACCATTTATAATAATTATTAAATAAATATTTATTAGATATTTCAACCAATTGAACTTATTGGGGGATATCTATCATATTTATCCAGTTTTAATATCATTATATAACTTATTTGAGAACAGACCAGGCCTAGTCAAATAAAATTATTTGTAAGCTAATCTAATATATGAACACTTGCTAAAAATAAAAGTCAAAAAATTAATAGAAATAAAGACAATAACATACTTTCAGCTTTTCAGCTTTAAGTTGATTACAGATATCATCACAGCTGAGTTGGCATGAGAGATGACATGGTAGCTCTTTCTTCAGCCGATGACAGGAACAAGTTACCTTTACCTTCTTACGACAAGGAGGAATACGAGGGCATTGTCCAGTGTGGCACTGAGCGATGCACCTGTGCCCACATTCATACTGTAATAAACCAAATTAATGTGCTGATAATGAAGGGAAATGGTAAAAAATTTTATTGACCAACTAAAAAATTATTACATTCTTAGGACAACGATTTCCACATGACTGAAGAGCTTCTTTGTCTTCTGCTGATGTCCAATCATTGCAGTTGACAAATAACTGGGCTAAACCACACAGGCATCTACAAAAATTTAAATAAATATATGCAATTTCAACTATAAGAACATTCCCACCATTAGAATGTATTTACTTAACCCTTTTCTTGGCACAGGGACATGAGTGGTACTATCATGACGTTGAATCTTCAAATCTTATAAATATCTCAAGAACTAATATATGAACAGCAATCGATAGTTGGAATCCTTGTCCAACATGTGCTATGATTGTTGTGATACAAAACTCTGATTAGAAAATAAACTTTATACTAATTTTAATAGAGATTTAAGGAAATCTGCCAAGATTGAGAAACAAGGTAAATTCACAGCTTGGTTCATCTTATTTTTTTATTTAAAAAGTTATTTTTCTTGTAGTTAATATCCCATAAAACAGAACTAGTACAAGAATGCAAATATTTTCAGTTTCTGCTGGATATATCAGAGTCAAACTGTATGCTGTTGGTGTGTACGTAACAATAGTGGTGTTATCTGAAATGATTTTGTTATTTATATTTTAAAAGAAATGGTTTCTAGAGGATGCTAGTTCATTAGATTGTTTCTGCTATATTTGTGGGATCTATAGTTAAAAAGTAACAAATAAAGGTAAATTCGCATAAAATTGGTATAGTAAAATAAATCTTGGGTTCCTCAGAAACTCTGCTGCCAAAGAATTGAGGAAATGGTTTCCAGATAAAAAAAAAATTTGTTTTGGAGAGAACCTAACACCCCTTCAGTAGTTTACCCTGTTTCTGATGGATTTGATTTAATAGTCTATTGTCCTCCAGCTGCACTGGAGAATTTTATATTCAACAGAGATCTATAGTCAAATGGTGGCAATGATGACTCCTATAATTTAGACAGCAATGAGTCTAAATGTTTTACTCAATATGAAATAAACAACTTGGTAACAGACTTAGGCCTGCCAAAGAACTGGGCTGAGGTTATAGGTTCAAGATTAAATAAAAAGAATTTTGTTCATTCCTTTTTTTTGTCCACAAGAAGGTTGGTTACTTAAATCATAAATGGGTGATTTATAGTGATTTCAATGTTAAAAGACCAACAGAATAGCTATTGCCAATACTGGTTAAAAGCAATTAAAAAAAAAAAAAATGTAGTAATCTTCTAAAGGGCATTTTCTAAAAATCACAGCCAAGTCTTCCAAGTTAATAAAGGAGATGTTATATATTAGTTTATCAAGTATGTCAATCAAAATTAACAGTTGACTATAAACAATATATGAGAAATTAAACTTACCACTTATTACTATATTATTTGAATGAATTTAAACTTAATAAAACTTGTTGATTAACATATACTCAACATGGTACACAAAATTTCACTGTCCTTTGAAGTTCATACCTGATTTTTAGGATTGCTTTGCAAGGATCACAGTCACCTGGGTGGCAAGGAAGAGGGCAGGGATGACCACACACTCGTTCTATGCTACAATCCTGGCTACATTCTTCACAATTTGATCCGCTTGTCTTAGAAAAAATCAAATTGAACAACAAAAAGTTATTAAAATTTTAAATGAAAGTCAAAGGTTAAAAAAAACTTACAGACTTTGATGCAGCATTTTCTACAACATGGCATATATAAGTGCAAACATGGTTAGTGCATTGTAGCAGACGTCCACACTCTTGACCACAGGATTGAGTTTCTGCTCTATAGCAAGGTAGTTTCAGTATCAAATGCTCTCCAAAGCATGGTATTTCAATAAGAATCTCACATATGGGACATGGTAATGTCTTGAATTCGTATGGGGTATTTACCTGGAAATAACAAATAAGATCTTAATTGTCTGAGGCAATTCTTAGATTCTCAAAAAATTATAATCGATTTATCAGAACTATAAAACATTAAAATAGAGTACAAAGGTTTATTATTGAAAATAGAACCAGTAGTTTAAGACAAAAGCTGCAGATGTTGTATAGCAGACAGACAGATTTCTACATATCTAACTCAAATTTTGAGGGACTCATAGTGTTAATTTTTTTTTCTTGGTCAGTTATGAAGGTTCATTGTTGAAAAATAAACCAAAATTGTATAGGTTAGGAGAGAGGGGGTGAACACTTACAGTGGGGCACTGTATAACTGAAAATTATCATTAATTGTATAACTAAATTACTGTTAATAACATTTATGAAATAAAATAATAGTGGGGCACTGTATAACTGAAAATTATCATTAATTGTATAACTAAATTACTGTTAATAACATTTATGAAATAAAATAATAGACTTACAACATCCCATGGGGTAGCAGCTTTATAATCTTCCTTTGGAAGGTATAATGCAGTATGACATACTTCAAGACAAGAATGCCCACATTCCTTCTTATTGCCACAAACAAGCCTACATGGTGGACAATCTCCAAAATGGCATTTATGTTCTTCCCTCTTCAGATGATCACATTTTGGACGATTTCTAGAAGGTTAAAAGAGGATCCTTGATTAAGTACAAAAAACAGTCATTAAAGTTTAGGAAAGTACAAAGATTTTATTAATTTTTAGATCAGTACTGCTTAAGTTTAAATAATAGCACTTAAATGAGTTAGATGGTTTTAGCATTTAGATAAGTACAAGGGTTGTGTATTTCTCAAAATATAAATCCTTGATAAAGACATTATAACATTGAGAATAGTTGACAGTGTTAACTGAGAAACATCAGAATGGTTTTTACTTTTACTAATGTTTATACAGTATTACAATATACAAGTAGATTGTAGGAACACAGTCCGGGTGGAGGTCAATAAAGGTACCCAAATAGCAGAAGAAAACTATTTATTTTTAACAAATGTTTTGCACCACTTTGCAGAGCTTTGTCAGGGCTAAATGAAAACAAGATACAAACATTTTAAGAATTGACAGAACATTAAAATAAATATAACAGAGAAAATACGTAAAAAGATTGTTTTGTTTATAAAATATACAAAAGAAATAATAGTAAGAATAATTTAAGAAAGTGTAGACTAGAAACTAGTTAATATACAGCCACATGTGACAGAATTCTAAATGTAGAACTAGAGTAATAAATTGTAGAAAAATACTGCAAATAAATCTTGAAGAAAAACCTTTCAACCACAAAACTGATAAAGATAATATCTCCCTTACTTATAAACAGTTCCTATCATCCACAACAAACACTGACTTTAAGACTATTGTTAAGCCACCTCAAATTGACTGTCTTTTTGTTGGAAGGCTTTAAAATGAACAAAAAAAACAAACTGGCTCAGATTAAACATTTATTTGGTTCAATTTAAACATGGTAAAAAACAAAACTAAAAACTAACATAAATAAAACATACAAGCAAAAATAAAAAGGCCTTTCAGATAAAAATAAAAATAGATAAATAAATTAAGAAAACAAAAGAGACAAATTTAAAAACAATATAAATATGTAAAATAAATACTGCTGGTCGATGTAGGGTTGCTCCACTTCGATAGGTGTGCTGCCGATATGTGTAGGTCGCAGTTCTGGTAGCTAAATAAACCTCTGCAATGGTCCAGAGTTGGTGTAGTGGCTCATTGATGGTCCGAATATCCAACAGTCGTGTTGTATTAAACGAGCTGACAAAATGAACGCAGACAGGGCTGCTGATGACGCTACCAGAGCCACTACTTAGTCGGAACTGCAATTAATAAAGTGGAAACAGTAATGGTCTGGTTCCGCACTGTAATGACTCACTAACTCACTAAAAATGTCCAAACTATTATCAACCAAACGCAGACAGGGCTGGTAATGCTACCACGGCCACTAATTAGCCGGAACTGCCATATTAAAGTCGAAACACAGAAAAGGGTTTTGAACTCTAGTGACGACTAAAACACTCAACAAATGTCCAAACTATTAAACTATAAACGCAGACAGGGCTGCTGAGGACGCTATCAGGGCCACTAATTAGTCGCAACTGCTCCATAAATGTCCAATCTATAACACTATAAACGCAGACAGGGCTGCTGAGGACGCTATCAGGGCCACTAATTAGCCGCAACTCCTCTAAAAAACTAAGATGGCCCGTTGCTAGGCAACCTCTTAGCGACAATTATCACCCCTAGCAACTGTCTCTATTACTCATTATTACAAACAAATATAATTACACATTTTTCTTTTCAAATAACTAAATCTAAATAAAACAATACAAATAAAAATAAATGTAACTAAATTAAATACTAATAAAACTATATAACTATTAAACTAAAACAATAAAACTAAATACTAAAAATACTATTAACAATTATTTACAAGGTAATTATATATTATGGCGTTAACAACTATTGTTATCCTATTCCCCTCCTCCTCTACATTCTAATCTTTTCATTTTATTTGCCTATTTTTATGTACTATTACATTATTTTCGACCCCCTTAATATTATTTAAAACAATAATCTCTTTAATTTTATCTTCACCTTATAATATTGTTCTTCTGATTTTTTAAAATCACATTTTGGCTATTTTATCCCTGCTCATCTCCAACTTACAATCTATGCACCAACTTAATGTTACACCATCTGATAGATAGTCAAATTCTTGTTATTGTTATTACTTGTCACAATTTTACTACCTACTAGTTTTATCCAAATTGTTCTAATTTTCTCTTAGTTCATTATACCACTATTCCTCCCATTTTTTATGATTTCTATTCTTATTCAATAACTTTATTTTTATTAATGTATTTATATAAATTTTGTTGTCTCTCTCTATGTTGTATGTAATATCTTATACGTGTACTTATACCTTTACCTCATATATTTGCCTATTGTAATATATAACAAGAGATTAGATGATCCTGTCACGTTTACCTATCTATATATTACATAAAATCTTACCCATCTTGAGGGTTAGCAAAGAAGTCGGGAAATTTCATACCTGGCTCTCAGTTCTCAACTTGTCATTTGTCATCTTTGTTTCAATCAGACAGGTACTTCCCCCTCTGTTTACTTGTTATTTTTCTTAATATTTCCTTTTACTTGTTATTATACCTCACCTTTGCCACATTTACTTTGCCACATCTGTCTACCTTTTATACCTACCTCTTTACCATATTTACAACTATTTCTAACAAGTATTTTTCTAAAATTTATTACTCTAGTCCTGTATTTAGAATTCTATCACACGTGGTCGTATATTAACTAGTTTCTAGTCTACACTTTCTTAAATTATTATTACTATTATTTCTTTTATATATTTTATAAACAAAACAATATTTTTAAATATTTTCTCTGTATATCTATTTTAATGTTCTGTCAATTCTTACAATGTTTGTATCTTGTTTTCATTTAGCCCTGCAAAGTGGGACGAAACATTGGTTAAAAATAAATAGTTTTCTTCTACTATTTTGATATCCTTCTTGACCGCCACCCAGACTATCTTCCAACAATATAAATATTTTTTTTTTAACAATTTCCTTGGCCAGGAGGAACTTAAAAAAATTGCAAGTGGCTCCTCGACTGTGTTGCAAGCATGCCAATCAGTCTAATGGACAATATTAAAAGGGATGAAAGAGAATTGGAAGGAAATAAACAAATACATTCCCCTCCCCTCTTCCACCAATATAATTGACCCAGCTAAAGGATTGTACAAGTGAAGATGTAGGATTCCCAGTGAGTCTAGAATAATGATTTCTGAAATTCTTCGAAACTGGTTTCACTCAACAATGTCGATAAAAAACAGAAAAATAAGTAAATATTCATTTCTATAAATTTTATAGTAAGGAGTTCTCTTGCTAATAACAACTTTTGTTTTATTTAAAAAACAAGACAATAATTAATAAAAATAAAGTGTGAAACTTTATCTTGTTTCTCCATCTTTTCTTGTCACACCAGCGGTAGCAAATGTTAGATAAGGATTCAAACCATCAATTGTTTGTCATGTATTGATTCTCAAGATATCTAGGAGATTTGAGCATTCAACAAAGTAATGGGTACCACTCATAGCTCAGTACCAAGAAAAGGGTTAAATACAATACTGATTTTTTTTTGTAAGTACTAATAAATAAATTAGTCATTGGAGTAACCTCATAAGTCACACAAACCAAATTTTAGGAGGGAACACAAAAAAAAAATTGTAAGCGGCTGCTCAGAAGGGAGAAATTCCTACAGTCACTGACATGAATTGTTTTTTCCGTAGTATAACAGCAAAAATGCCTCAGGCTAACGGACTTATGCTCCCAAAACTAATTCAACAGAATGGAAACCTACCAAATCTTAAATACCCAAAAAGTGATTTATGGGTTTTCTCAACTCACTAATTCAAATAATGTATTAATTATTGTATAATCATAGCTGTGTATAGTTTTGAGGGCATGGCGATAGGATGTTAAGGTGTCACTCACTTTACCAACATTGAGTAAGGTATGGTTGTTTAAATCTGGTCTCAGGGTGGGTTGAAATTTAATTCATGTCAGACACACGGAATTAATCTCATCCTTTCCTTTCTGGATTGAATAAGTTGGTAACTTGTAGGATAATACTATATTCTATATGCCTTATATGCTAGAAATTGCCAGATAAAGGAAAAACAAGAAAAAAAAAGTGTGGTTTTACAAGCCTTCTGATAAACTCTGTTGTGTACCCATTACCCAAGGATGTTGAAAAATAAACTGTTTCTCTGACACTCTGACCCTGGAGCAGACTACATACAGCTGAAGCATCCTTTAACCCGCTAAGTGTAAGAAATGTAAATATAAAATAGAATCATTTAATTTTAAGCCTACAAAGTTTTAAACAAACAAGTCTAGAAGCTCATGTGAATAACAGTTAATCTCTCTAGGATACTATGTATTCATCCAATAATCTCATGTGGTACACTTAAGAAGATGGCTAGTGCATAGTGACAGGCACACACCAAATTGAGCATAAAAATGATTAATCAGTGGTTCCTATTCAAACAGACTTAATAGACTGGTAATACTTAAAGGGGAAAAAATACTTCATTAAGAAATACTGGAAGACTGCTGATTGACCATGTTTAGAAATAAAAGCAAAATGGTCTGGGCCAAATAAAAACTCAAATAGTTTAATCACCATTTGAATTTCTATTTGACTGTACTCAGAACATTTTCCTTTTATTATAATTTATTAAGATAACATAAATGCTCTCTATAGTAACGATTCCCAACATCTCCTCTCCATAATCTCCATTTTGAACAGGATGATCTCTCTTTTTTTTGGTACCTGATCTATAATTTTATTATAAATTTATGGAATTGTAAAAAATTTTTTTTAATAACTGAATATTAAATAACTAGTCAGGCAAATCATGTACCGAATCAATCTCTAATTTAATTTTCAAAAATATTGTGGCCTATAAATTCGTTTCATGCTGTCTAAAGTGGTAACTAAAGTGAACCTCCAAATACTCAATAAATTTACCTAATTGTAATAGTCAATAGTAATTACTGCATTTGCATCAATACAGGTTCATAATTTTTCTCAAAATTTTTATAAAATGAGGGTTCAAGATTGATAGGTTGAAACGTTGGCTCAATAAAAATAGTATGATTATTTACTATTTGAGTTTTTTTTTACCGCACCCGGACCATATTCCATTCATCTTCGAATATAATTTAAGTTAATATATTGATCAATTTACACTATTTGGGGTCTTCTGAGGTCCATGCCAGACAGCGCAAACCTCATTTTAGAAACCAATGTTCTAATTTCAAAGAATCATAATAATATTTTTAAGATCCACATAAGATAATAAGTTAATATTTATGAATATACTAGCTAATTTAAGCATTTTTGTTACTTTTTTAAATATGTACAACAGGAGAGACTGTTGTACCTTGATCAAAATCATTTCAGATCACCATTCATTTTTTTGACATGTACTGCTATTTATTAATTGTTCTCAATGTACTAATCTAATAGCATCATCAGCAAAATGGCCCCATATTTAAACAATAACTTATTCTGCTCCTGTCTACACATGTGACTCAAATTACAGAAAACTAGGGGTCGTTCAAAATATATGTATCAGAATAGTAAACAAGCAAACTTGGTTCACCAGAATTTCAAATATGTTGTCTGCTTTACAGCTCCTGACAATTAAAGAATACACATACTTATTGACAAAATACTTCTTCCTTACCACCATTTTTGATAAAACCCTTTAAACAAAGAATAAGAGACTATGACAAAACAACACTAAAAAGATAGATACAACCTAACACATATTATTAGAGAAAACATAAACAAAACTTGATACTTAAATTGTAGGTATTAAATTATACATATTATTTTTCAACATAGGGCATTATTTGTTCATTTCTCCATCATTTATAATTTATGTTTAATTTATTTGTCATTTGTATTTCTTTTTAATGGATAGATATGTTTCTAATTTTTCTACTGTTTGAAAACTATAAATATGTAAAAAACAAAGACAACATTAATTCAAACCACATAAAAGTTATTTGCATCTTACAATATACTATGTACGGATTATAGTATAGTGGTAAATTATATACAATAATTAATAAATTATAAATACATGTTTTTTTTCAATAACTGTTTAGTATTTTAATTATCAAAAAATACATAGGTTGTAGTGATAATAGTGCTATCAGGATAAACTATTCCCATTGCTACACTTAACAAATAGATTCAAAAAATAAAATAAAACATAAAAAGTTGTGATCCTATCTATACCACATACCTCTATATATATATATTTTTTTTTTAATTATTTATTTATTGTAATTTACAACTGTACATAATAATACAATAGGTAAATATGTAGTATGTTTCATATACACTTGAAAATCTTGGGAAGGAACCACCCATTGGTGGTACTTCAAACATTAATTTAAACTAGAAGGTCTCGTGGCCATCTTCTTTTCAGACGCCTCGGAGGATTATCAGGGATTGTTAAGGATGAAAGATTAAGAATTAATGGGTTAGGATGGTTAAGGAGTTTGGAATAAAAAGACGCATATCTGGTTTGGGTCAAATCTGCAACGAATGGGATGTTAAGGTCTTTATGAATGAGTTTATTTGTGACGTAATAAGGAGCATCAAGGATTTTAGATTGTAACGATTGGATGCAGGAAGAATTTGATGGTTTGGTGGAGCCCCAGAGCTCAATTCCATATGTCCAAATTGGTCTGATTATTGTAGTGTATACTAATTTTTTGTAGTGAATGGGAAGTTTAGAGCGTTTGTCAAGTAAGTGTTGTAGCAATCGGAATCTACGAGCAGTTTCTTGTCGTTTCAGTCTTGTGTGTGGATTCTAAGTAAGTCTCTTGTCAAGATGGAGTCCTAAGTATCGAATCTGTTTAACAGGCGTTTACCTCTATATTAAATATGGAAATAGTAGTTTTTATAAGTAGTTTAATTTTTCCTCTGAAAATTATTTTCAAAAAGAGGGTCGAATTTTATTTTGTGTTGATCAATATTAAGTGAAAGAGAAGGTATAAATATAGATTTTTTTAAAAAAGTTTATAAGAACAACTGATAATAAATAAAACCCATGAATCAATATGTAAATTTTTCTAAATACAGGTCAGAGAATAAAGAAATAAAAGTAATAATTTTAATACAAACTTGCATGGTTTATTACACCTAGGAGGATTTGTTCGCCTGGCAGCTCCACATGGAACTGTTACAGTGGTACCCCCGCACTTGCATGACACCTGCTTTACTATATTGCAGGGGTAACAAGGACCACGGTGACAAACTGAGGAACACTTATGGTTACCACAAGACAGAGTTTTACCACACGGGCGTTCACATGGTGGGCAGTTACCATCACAGCACTATAGGAAATAAATAATCAAGTTAAATGAAAATGCTGTATTTATCATTATTATTACAACACAGGATTATTAAATCACACCTTACGATTGCAAGGATGTATATTGCAGTCCTTCATTCTCTTGCACTTTGCATCACAAAGGTATGCCTTCTGATGACAAGAAACCTCCTTTTGGCGTAATCCACACTGACAAGTCTTTACAACTACTTCTAAACACTAAAAGTAAAAATAATAGGTGTTTAAAAACAATAGCGTAGAGCATAAAAATAATACAATAAATAAAGAACTAGAAGTGAAATAATCCCATTTTTATAGTTTATATTTAATTCATTAACAGAGGACACATGAATTTAACATTTCAATACAATTTTATGCCAAAGATAATTTTAGGGTTTAAATTGTTTACCCTAGGTTATTAATGGTAATGAAAGAGCTGAATCTTTATAAAGATTTAGGTAGATAAAGTTAACATTTAGTCTTAATTTTTATTTAATCTAATTTCTCTAATGAAGTTTTAATACAAAACACAGAAGTAAATAAAAAGAATGAACCAATTTAATATTTACTAATGATGCTATATCTCCATAATAAGAAAGTACAACAAAGTTATAACCAACCCATATGTATTTGACTTAAACACAAGTTTTTTCCCTTTTCCTATGAGTGCAACTTGAATCTTCCGACTCATCTCCATCTCTGTAGCCGTTTGTCCAGCATCTCCGTCCTTGGAATCTGCTCCCCAACCATTCCTGCCAAGTGTCTCGCCCAACCTAGTTGACCCATCTTAATGATGGTGACAATTTCGGCATTATCGTAATGGGCCATTAGCTTGGCATTAGGGCCATTAGCTTGGCATTAGTGCCATTAGGCATTAGGCTTTCTTTTAACCCCATCATTACACATCATCCCATAGATTCTGCAGAGGATTTGGCATTCAAACCTAGTAAGAACCAGTTCCTGAATTCTAAGAACTGTCCAGTATTTCGATCTGTAGGCTAGCTCAAGTCTGATAAAAGTCTAATACAGGCACACCTTGGAGGTCCATGTGTAGCAGTAACTATTTACAGCCATTATCTAACAACTGATTTAAAGATTAATAGCATTTCTAGAGTTCACCTGAATTTCAAGATAGATTAATTCTTCAACTTCCTGAAACTTGAAAATATACTCTTTGTAATGACAAGTGACTCATTACACTAAATTACTTGTATACAGCTTCAAAATAGGTTCCATTCTTTTTGAAAGACTCTAAATATCAGAAATAAGGAGGAATTTAACACATAAAAAGAAAGATCAATAAAATATACCAAGAAAAAAGAACTTTAAAAAAAATAAACAAATTGATCAAAATAATGCAATATGCATTAGGATTAGTTCATTTAATGAAGGTCCTGATAAGTTACCAATGACAGATCAGACTGATTAGGCTTAGCAGGAGGATTTCAACATGGCCATGATACATACTAACAGAAGCAATGTCTCCAAGATATAGTTCTGTTTTTCAAGAGATTTAAAGGTTTAGCAAAATCAATTTACTTTGTTAGGGTTCAGGCAGTGCCAACTTTTAAGAAAGAATGAGCAGGGAATCTATCTATAATCTATAATATATAGAATCTATCTATAATAATATTCTATATCAATGGAATATTATTACAGACATTGGGAATAATTGGTACCACTTGATTACGAAATTCATGAAGTTACGAGTTCATGTTTTTTAGAAAGAATAATAATGAACAACATGTGTCAGGTAGTAGAGAGGGGATAATGATGCAATATGAAAATGAAAAACCTTGTGCTGCTTGGAATCACCACTTTGTAAGGAAGTACTATTTCTTGAACAATTTTTTGCAAGGAGGTGATCATGATCACACTTAACCACCAGATTATTACCAATTAAGAGTATGCACTTCATGAGGCTAATGGGCCCCAGAGAGATCTCTGAACCCACAGGGTTGACTCATGGGTACAGAAAAAATAATTATCTGCCATAGCCGGATTCAAACCCGGGGTCTTTGGAGTTAGTAACACAGTGAATGATACATTAATTTTTAAATACAATACATTAATTTTCTATTTCTTTGTTCAAAGAAGTAATATTTTGGAGATATATAAATGATGTTGATCTTGTTTTAATCTATTTTTTTTTCTTCAAATCTTATCTAAAACCCATTTCTTACATATTGGTCTAAATAGGAGACATCCTGGAAAAGAAATTCAGAAAAGTTTAGACAGATAAGGATTCAAGTAATAAAGAACCTGATTAGTTTGAGACTGCATTTTTAAATAGTAAAAAATCTCTATATTTATCTAACAACTTGAAATAACAGAGTGTTTGAGAAGTATAGTGGGAACAGGACAAACAGCATATTGGTTTCGAGTAAGATGTACATGTGTGTAAAAACAAAACCTTCAAATCTCTTGAGCGGATAAAGTAGATCTGATGATCTATTTTCTACATTTTGGATGGTATGTTTTTGGGTTCGATAGGGTAGAAATAGGTCTGATGAGGGCTATAGTTGGTATATATAAGAAACAAAGAAATGTTGTGAGAACTAATAACCACATTCCCAAGGAATTTGAGAGCACCCAGGGAATAAGCTAGGGCAGAAGTCTTAACCCACCACTGTTTATAGTGGTACTTAATCCTTGTTAAGTTCAGTTGTCAGTGTTCAGTGCCGGGACAAAGATGAGAATGAGGCCTTATTGGATGGGTCATAGAGAATTTTGTCCAGTCTATCTAACACTCCTGGCTTATGCAGATGATATAGTTTTATTTGGAAACAATGGAAGAAATCTCCAATTCAACCTCAGAACCCAAAAGAACTGCGGCTGCTAACCATGGATTAACACGAGCAAAACTAAAGTAATGAGAATAGAAAGAAGGGAATCAAGAGGAGACCAAATAATACAACTGAAGGGAGAAAAGTTCAAACACGTTCAAAATTTCAAGTACTCAGGAGCCCACCTTAACGAAAACGACTAGTTAGATGGAGAAGTCCGAGAAATAATAAAATTAGCTGGCATATACTTCCATTCTCTCAAGGCTGGTTTCCTGGGAAAGAAAGAAGTAACAAAAAATGTCATAAAAGTAGTATACAAGACTACATGTATCCCCTTACTGACCTATGCGAGCGAGTCCTGGATAACTATTTAAAAACATAAAAGCCAAATCCAAGCAATGAATATGAGATACCTCAGGAGGATTGAGTGGAAAACATGAGGGACAAAGTCAGGAATACTGCATTAAGAAGTAACCTGGGAGTGAAACAGGCATAGCATACTACAGAAGAAAATAGACTATGGTGGTTTGGCCATGTAAAAAAAATGTAGGAGGAAATAATGGCCAAAATAATGTGTAAAGCAAGAGTCGATGGCCAAGAAATACTTGGGATGGTGCAGTAAAATTGAAATCCACACCTAGGTCCTCAAATGGTGGTGATATAGAGGTGTTAAATCATTCCATCCACTCCCTCCACTTTTCTTTACCACAACTTATCTTTACAAATATATGCCATTGAAAAAAATCCAGTTTCTTTTTCAGTCAACCTGTTTTATTAATTCACAATAGCAAAAGAACTTTTTTAAAGTGTTTTTTTTTAAAATTGGTTTATTTATAATTTGTAACACAAAACATAAAAATATCTAACATTACCATAGGACAAGCTCCTCTATGACATCGCTGAGGACACACATGGATGCCAGCTTCACAAAATTTTCCACAAGTTTCTCCACAAGTCATAACATCATCAACACATGGTATAACTAAAGTGTTTCGACCACAGGGGCATGTTCTTGGAAGACTACGTGGGCAGTTACCACATTCACCTTTATGACAAACTTTTTCACAGTTGTGTTTTCCACAACTCAAAGGTTTTCCACACACCTACAACATTATTTTTAAAAAATAACTCAATTTTTAAGAAATACAGACTACAAAAATAACCTAATCTTATAAAACTACTCATACTAAGGAATAAATGTATGAATGAACACTGAATGTACTATGTACATCTTCTTAAACATATCAGTAGGTTTTCAGTAAAGTTGATGTCGATGAATATTGAAACTTCATGCAGTAGTCATGTATCTTGCAGATCTAAATGAAACTCAAGACTTCTGATTGAATTTCTTAATGTTTACACAAGCATGGAACAGATACATGGAACGGAATATACCGTATTCAACCAAATATAGGTTGAGATTTTTCTGAATTTTTTCTCATAAAATGCGAATCAATTCATTTTCCTGAATTTTTTATTTTTTCTATCATCAATTCCAGGTTGAATTATACATACATTACGTTCTGGTGGACTCTAAATAACTTGCCATGTACAGAGGCTTCAGTTGTTCTAAGGCTGGAGAGGGGTTCCCACGACAACATTATATTTATTTTTTATTTTTCAACATTATATTTATGAATTTTTATTTATATATTCATATATTTATATTATGTACCTCTATCGGTTCCTGATGGGAACTGACTGAAAAGGTATGCAATATATTTAACTCAAGGGCTAGATACCATACGACTCCCTTGCTATGGCATGCTAGATATAAATATTTGTAATTAATCATTGGAGTTCTTCTCCAACAATTCTTACCATCCACGCCTTAATTTTACTGTCGAATTTGAAAATAATAACTCCCTTCCGTTTCTTGACCTTCTCATCATTAGAAACCCAGACAACACCATATCCACTGACTGGTACACCAAACCTACCTACTCAGGCAGACTTCTAAATTACCACTCCCAACATCCTTACCATCAAGAATTAACGTAGCCAAAAACCTTATTCACCGTGGCCTTTCCCTTTCTGACTCCCGATTCCATGAAAAAAACACACACCGCATCAAACACATACTCTTAGCTAATAACTTCCCCCTCCATATTATTTATAAACTTTTACTTAACTACCAAAATCGTCTCGCCACTTCATCTAATTCTTCACAACCCCTTTCTATCCCCTTATACAGATCACTACCATATATCCCCTCTCTTTCCGACAACATTCATAAACTCTTACGTTCTACTATACCTAACCTCCATATTGCCTTCAGACCTCACAACACACTATCTAATATTTACACTAAACTAAAAGACACTATCCCTCCTCTACACCGATCACATATTGTATACCGCATCCCTTGCTCCACCCTTAATTGTAATTCTGCTTATATAGGTGAAACCAAAAATCTCCTAAAAGACCGTATCAAATAACACAAATATTCCATTTCCTCACATAATCATTCTGCCTCTAAATTTTCGGAACATTCTATTTCATTAAATCATTCCTTCGATTTCGAAAAAACCTCTATACTCGCTACTGTTCATAACCATGACAAAAGGCTCATCTCTGAAAGCCTCTATATGCAATTAGAGCCTTCTTCCGTCAACTTAAAAACCGATAAGAACAACTTATCATTAACATATTCACAAATAGTTAATTTATTAAAAAAGTAATTTTCACCTTTAAATTTTTTTTTTTTTTTTAATAAATTCATATTACTTTTTTCCACCCACCTTTGAACGTATTATTTCACTTTTAAACCTTTTCTTACACATTTGTCGTCCCCAACTTATATTACGTTTCCTCTTTTTAACTGTTGTTAAATAACCATGACACTGTCATCTTCCGGTACTTCGTTATTCTGTAATTCGTTGGTTCGTATATATTTTTAACTCTTCCTATCACTATTTGTCATCACCCTCTCACATGCTTTCTTCTTCTAAAATTTTTCTACTTTTTATTTTTTATTTTCACCCT
>NW_027107994.1:0-17736 GCF_000696795.3 Halyomorpha halys | reverse complement strand
TAGTTACATACATCAAAACATTAATCTGCTTCTTAAGATACAATCATACCTTCACTTATATTCTCCATATTACAGGACGTCAAAAATTAAAAAAAAAACAGTAAAACATCACTTCTTTTTCTAAAATATAATTATGTGTAAGTTTAGTTCACTATAATATAATTTTTCATAACCGACTTAATATAAGATCCAACTTACTTCCAGGACTTAAGACATCAAACCAACAACTATATATACTGACCAAATAGACTCTGCACATATACACAATATATATATCGTGAACTAAAAGTTTTTCTCACTAATCTGCCCATTTATTGAGTTTCATCAGTAATATTGATATATAATTTTTATATATTTTTTTCTGAAATAAGTGAATTTTATTATTTGAAAAGATATATGAGAAATTCTTTGGTATGAGGGCCATTTTCTGCTAGAAAATTAAAAAATTTACCGGTATATCTGTTTTTGGAAAGAAAAATAATGATTTTCAGAAGAAATTTTGATTCTTTCCAAAAATGTTCTATTTTTTATTAGGGTATATGGTTCAATTTTGTCCCAATTGCTAAATATCAATTTCTATACTAGTTTAAATGGTGTATTTGTGAAAAAAAGATTTAACATCAAAACTGATCATAACATATTCATCTTTTATGGAAATTAAGTTATTTAATTTGGTTTTAAATTAAATAAGCTGTAAGTTTATTTTGCTAGGCTCAGCAAGAGTATATATAATTCTGTTGTTCCAAAAAAAATAATAGCAAAAAACAGAAAATTTATTTTGTTTGTTATTGATAGAAAACTCGACGAAATAGAACATAGCTGCCAGGAAATTGAGAATCTGGAGACAGGAAAGAAACCTCTGGTTGCTGAAAATAGTGGGCCTAAAATACCAAGAACTTCTCCTGGCAATCATATGGAAATTAAAAAAGGGTAACTATTTCTGATGGACAGAAAGGAGTTGATTCTACATTAATTAATGAATGTGAAATTCTCAAAACAGGGAAAGAAACCTTTAAAGAAATTTTAGAGATCTCAGAACACCCATAACATGTATAATTGATGCTGAGGAAGAAATTAAACAAATGGAAAAGAAGGTATATGGGGTCACCACCAGAGAAGAAAAGTGTCTTAATCTCAGATTCCTAATCAATCTCCAACTTCAGAAATGCCACTTCAACTTGTAGGAATTAGAGTTGGGTTAAATGAAAAATTTTCTGTCACAAGTAATAATGTATTTCTTAAGAAATTCAAAGATAATTTTTATAGACATAAATTATCCCAGTTAGAGGGGCTCTATGAAGAATCCCTGGTCAATTAAAATTCATTTCCTAACAATTCTTCTGAAAGATTGCTGGTCAAATAATAATTTCTGAGAGTTTTGAAGGTGACAGTGTTATCCCTGTCATTGACTGGTTTTAGTTATCAGTAGTTTCTATTTCTAAACTTCATCTCTTTCTTTATTGTTTCCATTGTTGTCAAGATATTCAGAACGAGGTCACCATTGTTTAAGATTTAGTTTGATATGTATTAGAAGTACTAGCTGGGAAAAAAAGAGAAATTGATTATGGCATCCCTTGTGAAGGACGTTTCTATCAATTTACTATGGTTATCATTAATTAAAATAAAATTAAAACCTTTTCTAAAATTGGTATTAAAGGTGGCATGTCAGAAATTATAAAAGTAGGATATGTAATTGGGTATAATTTGAAGGCTTAGTTCAATTAGATCAATTTAATTTAGAATATGATAATTTATATGAATAAATGAATAAATATTCAATATAATGCTTAGGCTTACTCCATTCTTTTGTATTTCACTTGACGTTTGCCCATTATAATTAGTATCTGGTCTAGTTGTGAATTATCACTCTCTATTTTAGAATTGGAATATAAAGTGGCATGTTTTTCATAGGGATATTTTAAGATTGTTATTAATATTTCTTCAGGAAATTTATTTTACTTGTGTTAGCGCTTAACCCCACTATTCATTTAACGTTAAAAGGGATAACTATAAGTACTTATGAACATAAATACAAGTGAATGCTAGGATAGATGGACAGCACAGAAAAATAAAGCTAATTTTGAAAACCTTCACCTAGAAATGGGTTATTAATTTTACACATATAAATAATAAAAGTTTAAAGAACTTCAAGAAAAAAATTCTTCCTACCTACCTTACTACAATGCCATTGGAGTTGAGTACAAAGTCTAAGTGACTTCTCAGCACCACAATCACAACTGACAAGGGAAGTCTTACCACATGGAGAGCAATGGAATGGATGACAAATTTCTGGACAGGAATGTTGCTTGCATTGGAGTATCTTTCCACAAACAGCACCACAAGACCATTCTTTTTCGCTGCAGCGAACAGTTTTCCTTCCACCTTTCTTGCAATAGCAATTGATAGAGATGGTTTTGGGACAAGGGGGGCAAGGTCCTGGGAAGCAAAGAAATAATAGTAACATCAAAAATAATTTAGTAATCATTATCAACATATATATTTAAGGTAATAAGAAACGATCACCATAGACATGATACTAAGGAAATTAAAAAAAAAAGATCTTCAATTTCTTGTCCACTGTATTCAACTTCATGCAGCCAATGATACTTTAAAATGGCCCATTGTTTGCCTCTCTTTGAGGTTTAAGAGTAGCTCATTTAACTATGCACTTATTTGTCGGGATATTTTACTAATCATAACTATTGAATGGAGTGTCAGCTAAAATTCAATATTTAATATGACCCCTTCTGTCTTTTAATGCATGATAAAGTCAGTCAGGTACATTTATCTAACTGCTTTTATTATTTCTAGATATCTAATTCACTAAAATCCCCCCCACACATTTTTTAAATAAATTAAACAGTTGAAACACAACTACTATTAGCAATTTTATCTTAAAAACCCATTAAAGCACTAAACATGCTACCACCCAAATAGTTTGGTAGGTTCTTTTCTCTTATAATTTGACTTATACAACATAATATATCAGCAGCATCTGAACTTGTCCAGTATTTCCATTTTGTCACCTTATGTCACTTTGCTCAAAGGAAGTCTTTAGGATAAATGTTTCCTCAGTATTTTATAATAAAATAAATATCTTTTTGTTGTGTCTTGCTAACTCTTCTTTATATTATCAAACAAATGGACATTCTCAACTTTGCCTTATTTAGTGAATGCATGGTGAGTTGTATGTTAGAAAACTGTTTGTACTCAACAATCAAAACAAGTTTGTCTCGTTTCTCTGTACTGTTGTTATCACAAGAAAGGACTCTCGGACATTCTCTGATCTTGAAACATGATCTCTCAGTCCTGCTTCTAAACATTATTTATTTTTTTTTTTTACTAATTCATTTAGCATCCTTTCTCTGTGATGTTTGTGTCTATAGCTCCACTGGCTCTTCGTGCTGAAAATCTTCCATAGTTCTCTCAGCAAGTGTTATAATGAAAAAAGTGGTAAAAATATGTACTATAAGGGAAAATGGATAAGAAGTAGAGATTGCACTAATTAGTAGATGCGATAATAATGGACATAATGTAACTACCAGATCTGTCAGGAATCCTTAAATAGTCTAACCAAAAGAGGCTTTTAAACTCACCAATATTTTTTAACAAACAACATAATAACAGGGAAAGTTGTTATTAGTACCAGATATTACTACTACATATGTGTCACTCTACCAGAATTTTCCGAACTTCTTTTTTCAAATCATTCAGTCGCTAGAGTGTGCTGACACCCAGAAATCCTGCCTGTGGCCCACCCAATACGTAGTACCATTAAGTGACCACAGATCTTTAACCTTCCGAATAAGGAAACATACCAAATCTAAATGTTTCTCTTCTACATCCCAAATCAAGAAGTTCCTATAAGAAGACTGAATGAAGAAATTTATTATTTGGTCAACATTTTTCAATTATGTTCTAGAAGTTTGAAGAAATATATCCATGAAAGTAATGAAAAGAAATAATAGAATTCCCAGTTATCTCTATTAAAATAAACATTAACCTCTTCATTCGGCATGTATATCTATCAGAGGGATGGTTCCTTGCCACCTCTCAGGTCTTGGTGGAGAGACAATTTCTCGGAAGAGTGGGTTGGCCCAGACTTCAGCTTGTAAATGAGCTTCAGCCCATCAAGGAATTTCATTTGCTGTCATTATGGGACAGAGAGGAGTTGTAGTTCTTTGTATACAGCCCTCTGTAGTGAGATACCTTGGAAGATCTGCTGCAGGACGGAGTTCTGATAGCTCTGCAGAGCAGGCCGTCTGTAGCTTAGGAGGTTAAGGCCTTAGCAACCTGAGAACTGAAGGTGGTGCCAATTGGAATCCGGCCTGGAGGTGGACTTTTTCATTTTCATGGCGGTCCCATATACTGATGAAAAACTTGACCCCCATCATGGTTAGAATAGGTCACCTCTAGGAAACCCCCTCCCCCCATAGGTCAGAATTGACCAGTAAGGGGGTCATAAAAAAAAAAACAAGATAACTCCGCAGTTGCTTCAACATGGTTTAATATAGGTGGCATAGCAGAGGTGCACCATAGAGCAGGGTAGGTCTGATGCCTTATAAATTTGCAGCTTCAGTTGAAGGAAAAGCTGTAGTGACTTGAACAGATGGTACAGCCTGTAAATCTTTTGGTGAGCTAGCTTAAGTTTCTCTCAGACAAGAGTGGAAAAGGTGGAGATTCACTGGCTTATCTCGTAGACCCTGAAGTGGGTGGGTAGAGGCTTCTTTCCTTTCCAGAACATCACAATGGTGTCAGCATTGACTAGGTTCACCCTGATCTCCCAGCTTGACCACCAGCTGATGTTGGCTGTGGTGTTTTCTCCAGGGTGAGCCATTTTAGCATTATGGAAGCGTAGATGCCGATATCGTTCACATAAGCTGCTACCACTGTAACTTGATACTGCATTCAGATCATTAGTGCCGTGATAATGACAAACAGTAAAGGTCCCAGTAACAAGCCTTGAGATACTCTGCAGGTGGTGGGGATGGGAGTCAAAAAGCTCTCGCTGACTCATACAACAAAAAATCTGCTGAAGTAGCTTTTCATCAGTTGGCATAGAGAGGAGGGGAACTTGAACTCCTCCAGTCTGCGGAGTAGTAGCGGGTGGGACACGCTCTCGAAAGCTTGGCTGCAGTCCAGTTAGGGAAAGAATTTGTTTATTTCTTCTAAGCCCCATGGCTACGTGGGGATAAAGTCATGATGAAAATGGGTTGTGTGTGTCTACCATCTTTGTGGCTGTCCTATCGGTGTCAGTGTCCTAAATAATGGGTTTGTACAATACTGAAGGCTGTCAAAAAATTTGATATGTCTCCTCAATATAAATTTTGTCACTGTCGGTAGTTCAAATGTTGTATATATTATACTATACATCTCAGTATACCACTTTAATACTGTTGGAGACTCTTGGCCGTTGAAGGTGCCGTTGGTCAACATTGGTGCTACATAGAGCAGGGTTGACCTCAGCACATTTTTGTAGATCATTAATTTGAGGCGGTGAGAAAGATTAGGAGAAGTTAGCAGGTGATTAAGCCCTGTAATACTTGGACCTAACCTGTTTGATCTTCTTATTACAATGGCGAGCCAGTCTTAGGTGTCTGTCAAGGGTGAAACCCAGATATACTATAGTGCCTGTAGGTCTATTCTCGCACCCTTCCACCTTATAGGCTTTAGGGAGAGGATGCTTGTTCTTCTGGAAGGAGAAAATAATACAGTCGATCTTCTTGGGATTAACTGTAATATTCAGCCCTTCCAGTTTCTTGTTTATTTCCGCCTGTTGCAGAGCTGTCTCTGCGTTGATTGAACTACTGTAGATGGCTATATCATTGGCATAAACAGCTACAATAGCCTTGTTGTACTTGGCTCCAACAGTTTCAGCCGTATATACTGAAAAAGGTATTGGAGATAGCACAGATCCCTGGGGAATTGTAGGATTTGTAAGTTAAATTTAATAATATTTATAATTATGTGCAATCTATTAATGGGAAGGTGAAATTTAGAAAGTCTTGGTTTTAAATATTCAAATTAAAATAATAGTAAAATTAAATATACAATGAAATAAGGCCTGCTTGACTTGCTAGAAAAAGACAAGTCAGTTAATGTATAGAAAAAAAATAAATAAAAAAATACCTGGATGGCATAACAATAAACAATAGTGACCACATGAAGGAGAAAGACTTTTATTACAAACTTCTCCACATGAATGAGGAACTAACCATGGTTGAAATTCTGGATTATGTTTTTGGCCACAGAAACATAAATAAGCATTTGGAATAAAGGTTTGTTCATAATCCTTACGACACTTTGGGCTGAAAAAAAAAAGTATTGTGATGCTTATTTAATTTTTTTTAAAAAGTTATTTATATGAAAAGTAAAAATTGCTACACTGTATTTATTGGGTAGCTATGGAAATATAAGTTAAAATATTCAGAATTCATTTGATAAGAGACTTAAAAATATCACTACAATATATTACTTTCCAGGTAAGTTTTATTTTGTGAAACATTTTATCACTAGAGATATATATTTCCTTCATGTACGTTTTGGGGCTCTTCTTTAATCTAAAGGATGATACATGTGAAACTTCACCATTCCATAAAATATACTAGCATATCCTTTTCTTAATAAAACACACAATAGTTATTAATCTTGCCTCAATTGTATACATTGTCCTTATCTATATAAAATATTTAGTCAAGTTTTAGTTAAATTATATAATATACTACTATTTTCTTTTTAATTTTCACCATCAGACTGGACTAAAATCCCTAGCTTAATCCCTTTAAACCCTCCCCTCTATTACTATTGTTATGGTATTGTCTCCGTAGAGAGCTTTCCTTTTTAATTTTTATTTCAGGAATATTGTAAATTGGATGCTATTATAACTGGAATTTATAAATGATTATCATTTTTAAGATCAGAATTATGGTTTTTTGTAAAGCTATTGTTATGTCAGCACTGTTACCTTCGTGTTTTTAGTTGAAGTAGCATAGAACCAGATATCCAACTCACAAAATGTATTACACCAAATTGACTAACAAACTAAAAGTATAAATTAGATAATTCAAAATTTTCTTAACTTTACAGAAAATCTAACTACTGACAACTCCTTTGTCGTAAACTTTTAAGAGGCTTTTATTATATGACTGTAATAAGACCAATATACGGACATATAGAGTTGAACTTTGGGTCTCCACTAAACCTTCAAATTCCTTTTGTATCCAATCCAAAATTATCCTCAATGCTCCTTACTTTGTCACAAATTAAATCATACATAAAGACCTTAATGTTCCATATGTAACTGAACCAGATATCATTCCTTCCATTATATACTCCCAAACCACTTGTTTATAACCTTGCTTCCTCTTCCATTCCTGACAATCGCCCGAGGCACCTGAAAAGAAGATGGCCACGAGACCTGCTGATGTAAAAACATCATTACAGTGCTACCAATAGGTAGTTTCACTATTCGCCTGTACCACTCCATTATAACTGAGATCAAATTTACTGAATGTATTATGTACAGTTAGTTGTAAATTTCAATGAAGATATTTAAAAAAAAAAAATTTATAATATTTTATATAAATTTTCAGTTAATTCTGTTACATAATTTATTTTAAAGAATTTTATTGATAATCTCCAAAGTTATTTTCATTATTCTCCATATTGTTAAGTATTGTTTCATATTTATTGTTATTTGTATTTTTATAATAATCTGTGTAGTTTGATTTTTTATATCATTTTATGTCTTTTTGCTTTTCGCTTTATTATTTGTTACTTTATTATCACATCTTTCCTTATATATTGTTCTCCTTTCGTGCGTATACAAAGTGCTCTCCAATATTCTCTTTGAGAAACTTGTTCCTCAAAGAGAACTGGGTAAATACCAGGCAGGGTTCAGAAGAGGAAGGTCCACAACAGATCAAATATTCACTCTAAGAACGATTTCTAAAGAAATGCAAAGAACATGGGACTGTTACTAATCTTTTTGTGGACTTTAAATAACCCATCCAGAACTTTACCAGGCCCTAGAAAAAATGAATGTTCCGAAAAAACTCATACGATTGGTGAAGATGACTACGACTGGTTCAAATTGTGTTGTTCGCATCTGCCATAACTTATCAGACTCCTTCGACACTAATTGTGGTGTGAGACAAGGCGAATAGCATGTCTCCTTTATAAATTTGCAGGGGAGAAGGCTGTTCGCGAGATAGGTATTCAACTCCATGCCACTATATTTAACAACGCAGTCCAGTTAATAGGGTACACCAACGATTTCGGCATTATTGCCCGATCGGAACAAAGCCTGAGAGAGTCATTCCTTGCTGTGGAGGGTACTGCAAGAAAACTGGGTCTTGTAGTTATTGAGAACAAGACAAAGTACTTGAGCGCTGGAGGATGTGGATCAGAAACAAGAACATTTGATGCAGGTTCATTCAAGTTCAAGAGGGTGAGCTGTTTCATATACCTGGGAACTGAAGTGAACAGCCAAAACAATATCTTTCAGGAGATTAGCAAAAGGATTGCTGCTGCCAGCTGATGCTGCTTTGGTCTGGCAAGACATTTCACAAGCGGGTTGCTCTCTAATGAGACCAAGGTTAATCTCTATCAAATACTTGTACGTTCCATTGTCACATATGGGTCTGAGGCTTGGAACTTCACTAAAGCTGATGAAGCATGACTCTTGGTCTTAGAGCGGTCCATTTTGAGAGAAATATTTGGACCTGTTAGAAAGGGAAATGTAAGGAGAAAAAGGAAGAACACAGAGCTATTGGCTTTGTACACAGACAATGATGTCAAGTTTATAAGGTTGGGTAGACTCCAATAAGCAGGTCATGTGGCAAGGATACACGGTGTTGACATCCCAAATAAGGTCCTATCCAAGCAGGTACATGGAATGAGAAGAGTGGGGAGGCCGAACATGAGATGGTTGGATGCTGTTTCTATGGATCTACGGGTCCTCCTGGGAACCCAAAACTGGAGAGTTTCAGCAGAAGATAGGATGGCCTGGCAGGAGCTACTAGAGGAGGCCCAGGCTCGGTAACGTACTGTCGCACCAATCATGACTTTATTATCACTGTTCTTACTGTACCATAATTTGTATATCAGTATTTATGGTTATTCATTTTCTCTTAATAAATGGTATATTAATGTTTTTATTTCTTTCATATATTTTTCATTAATTATTCTTTGGGTTTTGTTTATAAAGTTTTTTATCGTGTCTACTTTTTCTGTCTATGGATGATTGGATAGATAATTTAAAATTTTATAACTTATTATTGGTTAGGATTATTTGAACCATTTTGTTTCTATTTTCATATTATCTTTATTTAATATCAATCTCAAGTTTAATATATAATATTGTTGTTCATGGCTTTTTCAATTGTAAATTTTAATTGGTCACCCTGGCTGTTGAACCGCTTCACAATTTCATCTTCTTTATTTTTATTTATAATCAGTAATAAGTTATATATGTATTTTTTAATCAACATTAGCTTATATTTTAATGCTTCTAAACATTTTAAATTAGGTTATTCATATATATTCCACTGAGGTACATGGCCATGTTGATTGGCAGGGCTCTGGCTTGCAAGTGATACTCATCATTATATTTAAAGAAGGCATTATTACAAACATAAAGGAAGAGCCCCAAAACGTAGATGAAAAAAACATAGACGTATAGTGAGAACATGTAGGAAGGGTTCCACGAAATAAAACTTACATGGAAAATAATAATTAACCATCCAAATGAAAAACATTGAGTAGAATATATTATTTTTGATGACATAAAAGGAATACTTAAAGTAATAAAAGGTATATTGTTTACCAAACAAAATGAGGAAGACAACAATAGAAGGTTTGGGGAGATCAAAATCAAATTTATTCGAAGCCATTGATCATTATTGGAAAGTCAGAAAAGCATAGTTACTTCAAGCAAATATTGAACATATATTTTCTTCTCTAAGATTAATTTAAAGGTCCATTACATCAGTCAATGAGGAATTATTTACTGTATGCCAATTCATTTATTAAAATCATGGAATATATTTAATATTATAGGTTAATGTTTTTAACAACACATACATTAGTAGTAAATAAACAAGTTCCTTTTTAAGAAAACTTTATAAATTAATTTAGTTCATATAAAAACATTTTAACTGGAACAGGAACAAATAAGTTTGATTTCAGATCGAGGTAGAGATACTAAAAAATCATCGTATAATACTACAAACAATTTCTGACTTTATTGACTAATAAATAAATCATTAGGCCACAGAAAAGATCAGAAAAAATGCAGTTGCTTCATGTAAACCAGGTCAAAAAAATTTGTTTAAATATAAATCAAGCTCATATCTGTTTTCAGCATTCCAAAAATACCATAAATTAAAAAATGCATATATATACCTAAAATTTCTGTTATCATTTGATCATTTTTTGGGAAAAATTCACATTCAAATTGACTTAGTTGATCCAACTGGCATACTTGGATGGAAATCGATTGGTTGGATTCTTTGGGAACTATGAAAGATATTCATGTTTGCTGAAAATAAATAAGAAGTTGTTTTATACCAAAACCATTGCCTGGAAATAAAAATAAAAATACTAGAACAATGACCTGCTTTATTTGATGTAACTATATATTTTTTAAAATTACTATGAGAAATAGTTGACCGTGAATGACGTACGAGAAGATAGTTGGGGGTCCGGTCAAAATGAAACACAAATAAGTTGGTGTAACAATAGGTTACACCAACTTATTTGTGTTTCATTTTGACCGCACCCCCAACCATCTTCTCCTCATATATTTTTTTTTTTTACTTTTCAACAGCCTGAGCTCATTAATACTATATGGTCTGCACAGATTTAGTTCTAGCTTTAGTATGTAACTGGTCTTGTTTTTTTTTTTTTTTTTTTTTATAAAAACCACGTCCATGTCAAGCAAAAATCTGAATTCAAAACACTTAAGCTTTAACATAGCTTTTCCTTCCGAGATATAAAAAAAAAGAAAAGATATAAGGCGACGCATGACACCACTGTGTTTTAGTATTCTATATGAAAAAATAATAATCCAAAATACTATGCTTTGTTAGATGCAAAATAGTAAGAGTAAACAATTAAGGTAAAAACAAAAAAATCTGAAAACAATTTTTTTTATTTGGCTAGGCCCATGGGAAGGAATACCAGAATATGTTTCCAATTGTATTGGATGTAGTCATCAAATAAAATTTGGTTAAAATTGGAGACGCCTTCACTGTCATCCCCTTGTTAAACAGAATTTTTTGGAGTAAAGTCACACCCAAATAAATATTACAATTGCGATAAGTATATAATTTCTGTGAGATAACAACAAAAATAAAAATATTAATTACCACTGCCATAAAATATTGTTTGTTTTAAAACCAGGTCTTTCTTCAACAGCAAGTTTTTGATGAGCAATACTGTCTTTAGCCCATCTTTGAATACATAGTAAATGGAAAAACCCAAAACAAGATGAGCAACTCCATATCTGAAAAATATAAATCCAACTTACCGATAAAACAAAAATCCACAGATTATGAGCAATGAAAAATAAAATTACTTGGTTATTTCGCTTAACCGTTGCTATACAAATCAAACAAGCAGCAGCACCAGAATGGAAAACATTTTCTAAAAAATTCTGGGTACGTTGTAAATCTTCATTTTTCCCACCATATTGGGAATAATTCTTGATTACATATCCTGAAAACAGTAAATTATAGATTAACGAGGATTTAAAAAGAAATACCACCTTTCTAAAAATCTGGCAAACCCGCAAGAAATACATCTCTGAGGACACCCTAGACTGTCCATATGGAGCTATGTGTCATCATTTACTCGAGGTGGCCATAATTTTACAAAGCATAATGGATCTGGATAATGGATGGAGTGGTCCTAATAACTTAACCTTTAAGGCATCAGGATAATTACAAAATAAAAAAAATCAATAAATGAAGTTGACAAAACATTTAATTACATTCAGCTAATTAAAAAATGGGTTGATTAAGCCAGTGAGAAAGAAAGCGGCATAAGTTATTTTTATTTATTGCAAGACATTCATTTTTTTGATACAATAGAATTATATAATATTTGTATATAACCAACATAGTATTTAAGTAAATATTATCAACTTAAATAATAAAAGTACTATTACAATATATATATCATTCAAGTAAATTAACAAAAACTTTAATTTCATACAATAAATAAGGGACTCAAAAAAACTTTCATTCTCACGGACTCAATACAACTAATAATTAAATAATAGACCAATTAAAGAACATTTTGGTCACAGCATAACAATCAGACGTATCAAAGGCTTAAATTTTCATTGATAAATAACTTATAAGAATTAAAGTGGATATAGTTAGCTAACAGCAATAGTAATTTACAATGATAATTTATCAGGGGCCATCAGACTGATCTTGGTATTAAGATTTCATCTGATATTAGACCACTAGGCCAATTAAAATTAAGACTTTAAAGAATAAATGTTATAATTTTTATGGTGAGATAATACTACATATACCTAAAATATTGTTTGTCTCTAATTCTTCTTCTTCATCAGAGGAAGATAAATGCTTATCTTCTAAATGTTTTTGGACCAGCAGTTGTAATTTCAATTGAGCTTCTTTAAATTTAGCTTCTCCAGTTTTTCTTTCCCTGTTTTCCTGAATGGATTTTTTAGCGCTACCTTTTTTAGAAGTTTTCTGTTGAAATACGTTTCTAGAAGGATTGTTATCCATATTATTGACACTAAAACCAGCAACTAAGACGGAAAAAGCCTGTTCACAGGAAAAAGATTGATTTTAATGAAATTGGATTAACAAATAGAAGGAATTTCAATTAGGACGACCAGTAGATAACAGTACCAATCAAAACCAACATTTGAAGCAAAAACCAATTGGCTGTTGACCATAATTGCAACGTTTGCAACGTCAACGGTATCGATGTTCCCCTCTTCAATCATAATGCAGTTGATAAGATTTTTCTCTTTGGAAATAGGAACCCCTTGGTGAAAGATATAAATCTCGTTGAGAAACCCAGGCGCGTTCCCACCGAGATATATTAAAGATTAACTTTTTTATCAAGTGTTGTTCAAAATGATTACATTGAGCAATCAGGCAGGCTCGGCATCGTCCTTCAGGTATATATTAGAAAGTAATCAAATTTAGATAAATTATAGGCTGGAATAATGTAATTTTGTAATAACGTAATAATTTTTTATTTCTCTTCGTACATCAAACTACTAAGTTTATGAATACAAATTTTACTAGTTTGTCACAATACAACATTTATTAACTGTTTTAAACTACATACTACAAAGTGGAAGAAGATATTTGACCGTATGAAATATTGGTATGCAAAAGAAGTTCGTAGCGTTTTTTTACTAGTGATTTCAATTAAGGCTAAATGTACCGATTTTTAGTAAGTTTTTTTTCAAGAGATGGCAGCACTTTCGGCGCAAATTTACTTTTCTTCTCATTTGAATACGGATTAATAAATTTCCCATCTGTAAACAGATTTACCATCTAGAACCCCATAGAAGTTACTGAAATTGGCTTAATAATTTTTGTTGTAATGATTTTGGGATTTAAAAAATTTATCTTGGTTATTATTTGTAAATCAAAAAAAGTGAGCTTATAGGCACTTGACCACAAGCAAATAAAACAAGTCTGCGCAAACAGATTCATTTTTGGTAGCATAGGATGATCGTAAAGAGAAAAATACGATTTAGGATTAAAACCGCGAGATTTGTAATTGCTATACCAGAGGAAGTGGCAGCTTACCCCCACTTCTCTAGACGTTGATGCTACGAGAGCCGCAATGTTTGTCTGCTTGATCTATGAATTTCCACATATTTTTGATATAAAATAATTTTAATTTTAATAATAATGTATTTAATTTTTTTTCTTTAGGTAAATTTTGATTTCCTTATGAAAATATTTTATTGCTAAATTTATCATAATTTACCATTGTAATCACTATATTGTTTTAGTTTATTTTTCTCATATTTAGAGGAATAACCAGACCAACAGAGGCCCGAGAGAATCGAACTAGGACAAATTGTATGGGTTCCAAGAGCGGGAGGGCCTCTTCAGGAAGCAGTGGTGGTCTCCGTGATGTCTGTGGATGCCGCTGGAGATGGCGAAAAAAAGTGCGTTAAGGTCGAGTGGCAGTATGGGAAAGGGGTAGTATTGGGCAAGACATTGTCGATTGGTGATGTCTTTCCAAGATTGCCTACAGTACTGCAGACAAATGAGACGGAAAAAGAACAGGACAGACAAGATCCTCCTCCACAGACAATTGAGAAAGTCTGTCCAGTCTGTGGGCTGACTTTTAAGGGTGATGGAGGTCTCGGAACCCATATAATAAGTATAAGTAGCATCCCAGGGAGGCAAACAACAAAAAATTAAGGGGCTTACTATGTATTGTAACTGATAATGAGGTCAGAGAGGGGGAGATAGACCATATCAAAATAGAAATAGGCAAATGGTTGTTAAAAATTTTAAAGTTAAAATTAAAAATTTTAAATGTTAAAGTTAAAAATTTTAATTCTGCGGATTTCGACAGGGCAGGAGGCGATTTCTTGAATTTTCTTAAAAATATTAACGCCAAACTGCCGGGCCCACAGCACCCTGCCATCAAATTCTATAAAATGAGGATAACAAATAAAACTGAAATGGCTAACAAGGGTGCGGGGAAGGTGTCGAATCCGCAGAGAGCTATTAAGGCAGATAGGAACCGTCGGCAGGAGCAGTACCAATATGAATTAGCTCAATACAATTATTATAATAGAAGGAAAAAAGTGGTACAGAGCATTACGAACGCCGAAGCCCCCCAAGCAATGAACATTAAAGATAGCCGACATTAAGAAACATTTCAGAAGCCTCTTTGAAAAAGAGAATCTCCGCAAACGTGCGGATTATGATAAATGCGCCCCGATGCCAAATTCGATGTCCATAGATAGTCGGGTGGTGAAGAGAGCTATTAAGTCGACATCGTTGGACTCATCGCCGGATGGTGTGTTGGTCCCCACAATTAAATACTTCGATGTAACACACATCATCAAGTATATTGCGGAGATCATGCTGAAGGTGGTATATGTACCAGAGCATCTACGCCAAGGGTGCGCAATATTGGTCTACAATAGAAAAGGAGACCCACAAAGTGTTTCCTCCTGGAGGCCAATAACGATATACTCGATTGTGCGCCGAATCATCAAGAAGGTTCTGGATACGAAATTGAGAAAGCAGGTAACCTTCAGCAAATGTCAAAAGGGCTTCATAAAAGGTCTACTGGGAACACATGTAAGCGCCAGAATCATCGACGCGATCATAAAAGATGCCAAAAATAAGAAAAAAAGATTGCGCGGTGGTTTTTCTGGACGTGATAGGGGCTTTTGACAACGTTGGTCATGGACACATAGTGATCTCGCTGGAGGCAAGAGGTGTGTCATCCGACATCACAAATGTGATTGCGGCTCTCCTTACCACAAATAAAATAAAGATTAATATAGGAACCCACACGACTAGCCAGATCAGTGTCTTGCGGGGGGTGCCTCAGGGCGGGCCCTTGTCGCCTTCGCTGTTCAACCTATCCATTGATCATTTGTACCGCGAGCTCTGTGATCAGGAGTTTGAGTATAAGTTGGGGTACGACCTGAAAAGTGACGAAGAGAGTGAATCCTCACAGGATTCGCAGACGATCAGGATGTAACGGCGCGCGACAGGGGTTCTGTGGAAAGAATAATAAATAATGTCCAGAGGCTGCTCGCGGAGATTAGTCTGGCAATATATGCAAAGAAAAGAGTGGGTATCGTAATAGACAAAGGAGAGCTGCGGTTAACAAGGCTCTTCCTTGAGAACACGGAGGTCACCCAAAAATCGGGCAAAAGCCGAGGACACCATCAAATATCTTGGATGTACATTCTCGGAAGAGTTAGTATTTTGAGAAGAGGTGGTGACAAATATAACTAATAACCTCGATAAATTGGTGACCTCGTGCCTGCTCAAGCCCGAACAGAAGATCATCGTTGTCAATCAATACTTGTTCCCGGGCCTTGTTTACACTCCCCTCCAGACTGCTTCCCTCACAAAGATACGTCCTGCGATATTGGAGGACATTGATACCAATATCCGCAGGAGTATCAAGGTCATCATCGGGCTCCCCGCTAACACCTCGTCGGCGATGCTGTACGCACCCAGGAGGTATCGAGAACTGGGTCTGATCCGCTGGGAAGCTCCACTACAGCATTGGTCCATTGCCCAGCGACTGTCGAATGTTCCGGATGCCCTCTTTTAGTCTATATTCAGTTACGAAGACGAAATCGCGGCATGTGCTGATAGACTTGGGTGGATAAGGGCAACCTAAGTGTGAGAGCTCTACGGCAGTCGTTGCATGAAAAAGCTTTCGAAGAATGGGCCAGTTACAGGTGTTCGCCATTTCAAAGAGACCACGAGAGCTAATAGATATGTATGTGAGAAGCAGGTACTCGCGATTGCGATCTTAGGAGAAAATATTATTTTGGACTCTCTGGGAATCATACATTACCTGCATGGGAATTAGCTCGGAGATTATTCATTGTTTTATTTTAATTTGTGGACCTGTCGATTTGTGTGTTTTAACTTATTTATTCATTAAATTATTTTATTTTATTAGTACTATTATTTATTTTATTTTTTTAAACTTATTTATCCATTCAAGTGTTTCTTGTAACCGGCTTTTTATTATCTTTTGATTGATATATTTTCCTTTGAATCTATGTGTTAGTCTTGTTCTCGTAGAATGTATTTATTTGTTTTTTTTTTGGTAAACTGATCTACTGCTGTGAATATTATTGAATATTTATATACAACTTATTAATACTTTTGCTGCCACCGTTTATCCAGCTTGAGCTCACTTCGTGTTTCCTGATATTCCAGTTGCAAACTCCTCCTGAGACTTCTGAACCTACAGGAAACACAGGTTAGTGCTATATACTTTTAAGTTACTTGTACGCGAAGTGACATTTCTTCCTTCAGTGCCCGACATAAGACATGAGTTTTTTTTTCCTGGCAAGAAGCACCGCGGCCTTTGAGGGCCTTATGTACGCCGTCCCTCCTCTGCTCAAAACAGGCCAATTGCCTTCGCAAATCTGGATACTGTAAGGATCCACTGTTTCGCAAAGTTTGGGATCCAAGATACGATCAGTACAGCGATGAGCACAGTGAGGTGGCAAAGCACGGTCCCCTTGGTCGACGTCCTCGCCGAGGGAAGGACTTCTGGCTCTGCAGCGTGAAGTCACCCACACCTCAACACAACCAGCCGGAATGGCCCCTCCCCATTCCTTGTTAGCCCCTGGCTTTAGAGCCCCAAATGTATAAACCGCCTTCAGCGGACCCAGCTTCCACATCTTATAATGCCACAAGGCAAAAGAAGATATAAAATTGTAAATAAGTGTATATATCCTAGTCTTAAGTAATATATATTGTAATTGTTTAAAATAAATAAAAATTTTTAGGAGGTTAGAAAAAAAAAAAAAAAAAAAAAAAAAAAAAAAAAAAAAAAACCATCAGATCATCGATCTCCCGCTCAGCAGCCTCAACAGCCACTACCACAGCCTGCCCCGGTGACCAGTACCTCTAGCCAGCCTCACATGGAACAACTATTTGCCCGCATGGACCAAATGATGAACATGGTAACGATGCTAATGGATATGATGGGCAAGATCCTAGCTCG
>NW_027107993.1:737086-738582 GCF_000696795.3 Halyomorpha halys | reverse complement strand
ACATAACATAAAAAATCAGTGAAGACTAAAATGACTTTATTCTAACATATTTACAAGAACTAAATGTTACTGTTACTCAGTCTCTATCTTCTAACTTCTCTCTTCCTTAGCTATCTAGTCTGGGAAATATATATGAACACTTGAGAAGGGGGGGGGGTAGAAGGAATAGTGAAATAGGAAAAGGGGTTTGGACCAATCAGATAATTTAGGAAATATCTGGAAGGGGGGGAAGGCGTGAATTGAACAGGGTGGCCCACCTTCCAAGAAATTGGAATGACCCAAGGACTCGTGAGAACTGACTTACATGTGTTAACCATAAAATAGTTGGACTGATGCAAGTCCATTGTGAGATGGCAGCTTGTACCTGCTGCCTGTGTCAACCCTTGCTTTTTCTTTTACTTTGGTATAGAATACTAAGGAAAGGTCACTTCCTCTATGGTCAGTGTCTGTCGAAATGTGCCAGATGTCTATAGTTTATACTATATAGTTTATAATGATAGTCTATTTATAATAATAGCTGTTAAATAATATAGCGTTCGTTAACTTGCGGTTGTCGAGTCGATGCATCGAGTGTTGGGTGAAGGTCACGAGTAAGGTGAACACCGAAAATCAAGTCTTCTGGTCAGTTAAAAAGTCCTTACCTCCTGATTGCCGACTCTAGACTCTAGGCTGCGGACTGTAGACTGCCTTATCAGTCTGTATAAATGCACTAATTCCATTGCAGCTCGCAATGTTGTTGTATATGTGCCGAGCCGCAGCGATGTATTTGTATTATACACGCGTACATAAAAAAATTCCTTAACTGTTCGTGATTTATTCTAATTTAATTTTAATTACAAAAAATAAAGACTTAATTGTTATTAAAAAAAGGAAATTAACTTATGATTAATAAAAAATAAAAAACCACTTGGAAGTAAAATATAAGTGGAAAGAAAATACACTTTTGGGCTTTAACAGTATGGATGATTAATTTTGAAGTTTGGAAACGATTGGAAGTTTGAAATAAAGGGAACAAGACCAGATATTCAGAAAATATATATTAAAGAAGATTGCGATGCCAACCGATATCAAAAGGATCCACAGGGTATTAGGCGCACTGAATTATTATCACAGCTTTGTTCCTGATAGGGCAAGGTACCTCGTACCCTTTCATAACTTGCTCAAGAAAGGAAGTGCACCGGATATTGAGCATAACGTTCGGAAGTGTATAAACTAGTTAGAGACAGAGCCAGTGCTAGTTTTTTCGAATTTCCAAAGACAATTACACTAACGACGGTTTCTACTGAATATGCTCTAGGTGCACTATTGTCACAGGAAGGTATTTCCCAACGGAGTGGAAACATGCTATCGTTGTTCCACTCCTCAAGCCCAGAAAACGAGGAGCGGACCCGGTAGATTACCGGCCCATCAGTCTCCTCAATCATATCTCAAAAATTTATGAGAAGCTAGTCCTCATACACATCCGCAAACACTGCGACACACACGACGTCATCCCC
>NW_027107993.1:732263-735701 GCF_000696795.3 Halyomorpha halys | reverse complement strand
TTGTATCGGACTGGTTTTCACGTATGATGATCATCAACGCGGTTGAAGAACAGGGCTAGTTCGGGGACGTGAGGGGATTCCTGAGGAAGATGAGTCCAACAGAGGAACATCAACAGGCCACATCTGAGAATGAGAAAAGAGAAGAAACATCTACACAGGACAGCTCGCACGACGAAAGATCAGTGGAAATAGAAGTTCTTATTATAAATGACAAAAGTTACCAGATTGTTTGGAAAACGAAAATATCGGGTCCTCTGAAAGTGTATTATAGCAAGCACCTCTGAAGTTCCAAGTGACAATCTGGTCGCAACCGAGCGTTAGGAAAGATGAAATATGCAGAGCGCTAAAAGATGCGTCTAAACCTAGGAAGAACCACTATCTATATGTCGGAAATGCACTGGTCCAGGACAAGATTATAAAATTATGGCGGACGAAACAAATTGGAGAGGATAGCTCGTTTATCCTGTATAAAATGATGGTGAAAACAATCCGAGATGCGGAGCGCAAAAGCAAAACAAACCACTGAGGACTCAATGAAACGTTGCACGCATTACGCCGCATATCCTTCAGGTGGGCATGTGCAAAAGCGCAGTCCAGGAAATCATTGGAAACTGCGAAGTGTGTCTAAGTACCCAAGGCGACGCAAGAAACCCCCATTCCTACCGCAGATGCTTCTCTCAGCGATATTCACGTAATATAATCATAAGTAGACACTTTCACGTGGAAAGGTTATAGATGGATCACGATCATAGACGTCTTTAGTAAACTGGCCATGGCAAATACAGTGCAAGACAGATCAGCGGAAGCAGTGTTACGAGCATTGTGGACTTAGGTCCAATATTATGGAGTGCTAGACAAAATTTCATCCGACAGTGACAGAGAATTCGATAATGCGAGCATCAGGAAGGAAATGCAAGCCCTAGAAGTAGTATGGCACCTAAATACACCAGGACATCCCAAGAGTCGGGGAAGGATACAGAGGCTTCATAATATACTCAGTGACCACTTGCGGGTGTACCATTTAGAAAAAAGTCTTGAACCCAATAATGCGTTGGAACAGGTGATAGTGACATATAACGACTCAATACACACGATCACTAGGTTCACCCCTTTCGAAATACTTTTTGGTATGAGGGGACGTCGTCGGGATTACCGAGGTACAGCTATTGAGAGGTTGAAATAATCAGCAATAGTTTGGTGTTAAGAAAGTTGTGGAATGATGTAAGGGATAGAGTTGTGAGGGAAAAATGTGAAAGAGTAGAGCGGCTCAACCTCGGAGTATGGGATCTGATGGGACCAGTTAGAATAGGGATGATAGTATATCACAAATTAGGTTCCAACAGAGGGAAAGAGCTGCAAAGGTTTGAGGGCCCATTCAGAGTAATTGTGATTAGAGAGCATAATATTGTCACCGTGAAGAGCTTAAAGGAACCAAAAAAAACGCACGGTTCATATCGAACAATTCAAGCTTCCTACAACGGTCGTATCATAAGGGCCTTAGTGTTTCACACGCTCTTTAAGTGTTTCACATGGTCCGTAACCGATTTACAAAACACCAAGAGGTCATCCAGGTAAATCTGGCATACTGATTCATCGACACCTCTCAAAAATTCGTCTATTAATCTTTGAAATGTAATAGGCGCGTTCTTCAGACCAAACGGCATCCTCGTAAATTCGTAGTGTCTTCATTTAAAAGTAAAAGCCGTTTTGTATTGGTCCTCTGGCTGCATACGCATCTGGTGATACCCTGCTTTCAAGTCTAAAGTGATAAAGATCTTAGCCCCTCCTAGTCTGTCAAGGATATCCTCAAACCTCGGTATCGGATACTTCTCATCGACGGTATTATCGTTGAGCTTACGATAATCGATGACCCTGGGTATTCAGTATTTCTCGTTGGGTTCAGTATTTCTCCCAGTTCTAACCTGGCGTAGGCTTCGTCCGCACCGCCCACAACGGACTATTATAGGGTGACGTACTGTCTACAATGATTCTTTGTCTTCTTAAACTTTCAAAATCCTCTCTTATGTGCTTCCGGAGCGCTTGTGGGTATCGTCGTTCTTTAACATGCGTCACTCTTTCTTGCTTTAGTGGAATCTAATGTACTGTCTTTCCTTTTGCACCCAATACATCTCCTTCATTAAAAAAAAAAAGTCGTCAAATTCAGAGTCCTTCCAATCCTCCGTCTGCGTTCCTGCCGCTACTCGCGCCTTCCCATCTGATATTGTTTGTTCTCATCTGTACTTCCTTTTTCCGATTCTAATATTCCATTTCCCATTGCTTTTATTTATCCTAGCCCTCACCTTCTCTAAAAGATAACAACCAGTGATCAACATATAATCCTTGGGCATCTTACTCTCTACATGAATTGTTAAAATGTCCACTTTAGCTCCCCACTTACCCAGTCCTATCTCTATCTCCCCCTTTACACTGCATGGCCCACCCAAAGTGATTAATATACATTTGCAAATACTTTACTTGGAGTGTCCTCCCCTCGCTACTAAATTTCTCTAGTACTTCTCTACAAGTAATGGTGTTTGAACTGCCCGTGTCCACCAGACAGCTTACTCCTCCGTTCGCTCGGATTATAGGGAGACCGCCCTGCTCTTCTTTCACGTGATAGTTTATCAATATGCGGTCACCTTTCTGCTTACGTCCTTCTCAGATATCACGTGGCTTCCCTCCTATTCCACGCCTCCATGGGCTTCCACGGCTCCTTTCCTCACGACTATTCCTTTGTTTATCCACTTCACCTTATGTTCTGATACTCCTGAAACTTCCGTCGACTCACTTGACGATCCGCTCAGTCTCTACGAAGGCTTTTTTTTTCGAAGTTATTGGGCATTGACCTCCATTGGCTCGTCTTCGTCCATATCCCTTCTTCGATATATGTATGGGCACTGCCGGTGATGGTCCTTCGTTTCCACACTCAAAAAACCGAGTTCGGGGACATTGGGACACCAGCTTCCCACTTTTGCCGCAAACAAGACACTTGCGGTCTTCACGGAGGCTGCTGGTTCTTGGTTTTACTTCTCCTGATCTTCTGTCCCAGTTCAGCGGTTTCTCCAGATCGCTATACTTGTACTCTCTTCTTCTCAAATGAGGTGGAGTAGTCCTTGGTCAATTGTTCGTAATCCTCTTCCATCCTGGTTCTTCAACCTCCATTCTGGATTCCTGTTCCTGGGGGCTTGTCTTTATAAGTTCCTGAGTTCATTCTACGAAGGAGCGTTCTCTCGGCATTCCCTTCTTCCTTCTCAGCCCTTTTGCCAACTGAATCTTACACATGATTGTTGCTTATCTCGTCACCGTCCACCGCCGTGCCCTTGTAGTCCCGTCGGATTCCGCCCCGAAAAGGATCTCAAACGGCGAAAACCCCGTAACGGTGTGCACCGAATGATTGTATGCCGCAATTGCCTTTGGCATTGCAACGTCCGGTCCCGG
>NW_027107993.1:730067-732061 GCF_000696795.3 Halyomorpha halys | reverse complement strand
GAACTGAAACCACAAGCGGAGAGCTGCCAATACTGCTTCCGAAGACCTGTCTTGCACCTGGAGCGCCATTGCGGCCTTACTGAAGAGGTCAATCATGGTCACCTATTTGTACCCCTTCCATGTAAATGTATCTATTTGTAAATCTTTAAATGGAGCATCTGTGGTAGGTGTCTTCTCTTGTCTTCCTTTAGGCGGATGTGTGTCGCACTTGGTGCGTAGACAAACCTCGCAGCTTCCTACAACCTCAGATATAGTCTTCCTCATTCCCCACCAAAAGTATCTTGCGTTGAAGAGGCGTACCGTTACTCAATTAGTTAACCCAGTCTATAATTTTTTTCGCGCCTTTATTTTCTTCTCTCTCCTTTTCTTATTTATTATTATTTTTTTTTTATTGCCATCACTGAGAATGGATGCAGTTGGCAACCCGTTAGTGTGAGCCGCGGTATTGAACGTATCGCCATAGCTCCACCAGTCCTCATGGTCCAAGAGGAAGCCGCGGCCCCAGCGCCCCCAGTCCCAGAAATGCCTCCTTTATCGGATACGCAACGTTGGCGCAGGCTCACGCGAACGATTCGGCAATGATAAAATTGTCCGATAAGCGGCCCTAATTTGTCGAGTAAAGCGGAGCGTGTTAAACCAGCTCCAGGCAGATGAGGAAACGTGGTCCACTGTGAAGGAGAATTTGAAGAAGACATACGGAGGGGGCAGGTGGAACCCCGAAGAAGATTTGTTTCACCTATTTAGGGAGAGGAAACGGCCGCAGACAAACGGGCAGTACGCAGGTAGGTTGTTACCCCAATACAACCTAATCACAGAAAAAATGCGTGAGACATAATGCATAGCACAGAAATAGTTCATTGGCGAATGAGCTTCCTGGGCTCGATACTTAAAGTTCAATTAGCTAAATAAACGAATAAGAAGAAAGGCTTACCAAGAGAGCGCGCATTCACCGAGTGCGCACAGGAGATGTTGGATGTCAAGAATCACGAATGGAGACAACTGAAGGAGAGTGGATTAAAGTGATGTACACTGGCCCCAGGAGCACAGAGAACCACTGGAAGAGGCAGAGATAGAGGCACAGCAGAGAGGAAGCCGACCCAAGTCAGACCACGGGTGGGGTAAAACGGGACACTTAGTGGCCCGGTGTCCCCGGACTCGATGCTTCGAGTGCGGGAATGAGGGACACATAGCTAAACACTGCCCCTACATATATAGGAGGAGAGAAGTAGACTAGGGAGAGCCTATGGCAATTAATGTCAAAAGAGTGAGAACACGTGGACCGCAGGGGTCAGAGGAATCCTCCAATGAGACTTCAGAAGCATCGGGAACAGCGGTAGAAGACAGAGGAAGGAAACGCATTGGCGAAATAAAAAGTAGACGAAAGCGAGTAGGTGAAAGGAGGAGGTCCTACGAAGAGATCTGAGAAGGGTGGCAGCAGAGGTGCGACCGAAAGTTGATGAACAACTTGAAGATATAGCGCAGGTCGAGAGGCGTTTGAGAAGTGGAACGACAGCAAGAAGATAATCCAGATATGGATTTCATGTCAATGTCAACTAATCACCCTGGGTGGGCTCTGTAGTGTGGAAAGGGAAATCAACATAAATCTGAGTAAACGGGGGTTCACAGGGACCTAAAGGTCCATATCGTGCAACAGATGCCGCGAGAATACCAGGCTATTATAGGATGAGACCTATTAACGAAGGGGCGAGCTCGGATAACGAGAAAAGGGGACGGATGGAACAATCGAATAGGGAAAAAGAGGTTTAGGGGTCAACGGGTTCTAGGGGCAAACAGGTGGTCGTGATAAAGCATGCAGGAAATTAGAGGCAAGCACAAATGGAAGAATTTGGAGACATGTTATTTCGGGAGGGGAGACCACTGGGGGTGACTGGAGGAACCGTTCACGAAATTCCGTCGAAACAGGAGAGGGTGACTTATGTGAAAGAGAGGCGGTGCCCACAAGCACTTCGGAAACATATCCGGGAGGAATTGGA
>NW_027107993.1:728452-728790 GCF_000696795.3 Halyomorpha halys | reverse complement strand
TACATCTCTTATATACCCTCGATCAACTGATCTCCTCAGTCAGCTGACATCGAAGTAACAGCTGACTAAGGCAGTAACTCCCCCCTCCCACCAGTTTACGAACAATCATCGTGAACTTTAACTATACAATAAATTAATATAAAATACAACAAAAATAACTATTTACAATAAAGTATATACTATATAGAAAGCAAAAGATAGACACTCCTCATAATCGCTTATTACAAACTAAACGTAACGCAAAACAAAAATAAAATCATGAATTTATACAATTAAAAAAAAATGCAACGTAATTTATTCAGTACATCGCCATAATCAAAGATAAATTAAAAAAAAAT
>NW_027107993.1:722773-727422 GCF_000696795.3 Halyomorpha halys | reverse complement strand
AATTCTCTTCCACCATCCGATGAGATGCGTTCGGGAACTCCGTAGAACTGAAACCACAAGCGGAGAGCTGCCAATACTGCTTCCGAAGACCTATCTTGCGCCTGGTGCACCATTGAGGCCTTACTGAATAGGTCAATCATGGTCACCCATTTGTACCCCTTCCATGTAAATGTGTCGATTTATAACTCTTTAAGTGGAACATCTGTGGTAGGTGTCTTCTTCTGTCTTCCTTTAGGCGGATGTGTGTCGCACTTAGAGCGTAGACAAACCTCGCAGCTTCCTACAACCTCTGATGTAGTCTTCCTCATTCCACACCAAAAGTATCTTGCGTTGAAGAGGCTTGCATAGTCTCATGGATTCCCCGATGATTTGTCTTTCCCTGATGATACGCTAAGGTGACTTCCCTTTGTCGTTCTTCTTCCAGAAGGGTTTCCACCATCAGTTTACAACGGATGTATGTCCTGTCCATTCCAATCTGTTTATCTCGCCATAGCCGCTTGATCTTCTCCCAAACAGTGTCGTTGCCAACATACAGGTGATGTTTTTCTCCAGGCTTCGAAGCATTCTTTAAAATTCTTCAGATCTAGTCATTCTTCACAGATCGTCGTTATCGTTACATCTCCCCTACTCACTATGTTTAATTTTGGTTAATCCGGTGGTATTTGTCTTCCAAATACTTTGTCTCTTCTTGTCATTAATTATTTCCTCCATTTCCTCTATATCCCCTGGTCTTTCTTCAGCCAAAATCTCATTATTCGAAGATTCTTTCCTACTATCTTCTTCCGTTTTCCTTATCTTATCCTGGTCTTCCTTTATAGGCGTCCATTCCCTCATGACACCGGACGGTTCCCCATTTTCTTGTTCCACGGCGTTCGTGGTTATGGCTCGAGACAACCAATCGGCCACCACATTTTCTTTGACCGGTTTGTATATAACCTCCATGTTATATTGCGCTACAAACTCCTTCCAGCGAGTTATCCTAGCTGACGATTCCTCTAGTTTTCCCACCCACTGAGTGGTCTGTGGTCAGAACCTCCTGGCGAACACATATGGTCTAAAGTGATCGACGGCCCACACTATTCCCAAGAGTTCTCGCTCCATTGCGCTGTATCTACATACGCCACTGGGCGCTCTCCCCCATCCCGCTCCTGAGAAAGCACCGCTCCTAGTGCATACTCACTCGCATCACTGGTAATCGTGAATCGCCGATTAAAATCTGGAAAAGCTAGTACCGGGTCTTGTTGCAACCTCTCCATGCACCGTCTGATATTGTCCTGCATCATAGGGGTGACGATTATCCTCCTGCCTTTCTTTAGTAGGTTGTTGAGCGGAACGAGATAATCCGTCATTTCTTGAACAAACCTCCTGTAATAATTTAAGAGTCCCCAACAACCTCCGAATTCCTTTTATGTGACTAGGTACTGCCATTTTCTTGATAGCTGAAACTTTATCCGGGTCTGGTTTAACTCCCTCCCTAGAAATTGTGTAGCCCTGAAACCAAATACTTCAATTCCTGGCACAGTGCCGACTTCCCCCCCCCCCGACAATTTGAGCCTCTAATGTCTTATTCACTGGAACACGCTATTCAAGTGTCGCACGTGTTCAATCTCGTTCTTACTGAACATAAGGAGGTCATCCATGTAAATCTGACAGACGGATTCGTCAATTCCTCTCAGAAACTCGTCTATCAGGCGCTGAAAAGTTATGGGGGCATTTTTGAGGCCAAACGACATCCTTGTAAACTTATAGTGACCCTTTTCAAAAGTGAATGCCGTCTTATGTTGATCATTAGGGTGCATCTTAATTTGATGATACCCAGCCTTCAAATCCAGTGTGCTGAATACCGTCGCTCCGCCCAGCCTGTCTAAAATATCTTCAAATCTGGGGATTGGATACTTTTCGTCAATGGTATTCTCGTTCAGCTTCCTGTAATCTATCACCACTCTGTACTTTTCAGTAGTTTCACCTGGCGCACTCATCTTTTTAACCGCCCATAATGGGCGTATATTGTATGGGGATGTACTATCAATAATGATTCCCTGTCTGTTTTAAACTTTCGAGTTCCTCCCGGATGTGGTGACGTAGTGCCTGGGATCTCATGGACAGTCTTCCTGGTAGCTCCGAGGATATCCCTTTCTGAAAAAAAAAATCTTGGTATTCCCTCTTGAGCCATTGTCTTCAGTCCTCAGCTTGATTGATTGCCCCAATTCGTGCACCCTCATTCCTCTGTTGTTGACGACATTTGTAGGTTTTACCTCCTATCTTAATCTTCCATTTTCTCTTGCTATTCCTAATCCAACAAAATCCCCAATGGTTAAAACCTATTTCCTCCTCCCCCTCTACCTCACAAGGGCTACCTAAGGTGATTAACCTACACTGACGGACTTGAATCCAGTGTGCTCTCTTTCCACTACACAACTTCTCCACAGCCTCTCGGCTCATGATAGTACTAGAACTACCAGTGTCTACCAGACACCTCACTCCTGCAATCTCTATTATAGGCAAACCGCCGTGTTCTCCTCTCATATGGTTGATCTCCAACGTGCGGCAGCCCCTCTGTGGGTACGCTCCTCAGAACTCTTCTCGTGTTCTAGTTGCTTCTCATTTTCGTCTCCAAGTCCTCCTCTTGCCTTGCTGGCTATCCTCTCGCTCATAGTCTCCTGCTTCAGTTTCTGTTCCTGAGGTCTCGGACATCTCCGTGGATTCACTCATGGATCCATTCGTCCTTCGAGAGATTACTCTTCTCCGTAATCTCTGAGGATTGACCTCCATCGGTTTAAGCACATTTTTCTCCCTCCGTCGATCCAGGTGTCCAGTTTTACCACACACATGGCCCTTGCGATCCTCCCGCTGAACATTGTTTCTGGGTTTAACTTGGCTCCTTCTATTTTCCGTGTTGCTATTTCTCTCTCTTCTTATCCAAGGGTTTTGCATGTTCCTTGGCCGATGATATTACATCCGAGTCAACCCTGGCTCCTCTACATCTATTTAAGCCTCCACCTCTCTAGCGCTTGTATCAATGAGATCTTGAGCACATTCCACAAACGAGCGGTCTCTCGGCATTCCCTCATTCTTCCCCAGTTCTTTCGCCAACTGAATCTTCAGTACCGTGCATAGGAATTGCATTCGACCCTGTACTTGGTCGTCTCTAACATCTCGCTGAATTCGTCTTGAATTCTGTTATAGCGTACCAGGAGTTCTGCGGCATACTGACCATTAGACTGTCTCCGTTTTTTCGTTTCTCTGAACATCATGAATATATCCTCCTCTGGGGTCCACCGTCCTCCTCCGAATGCCTTCTTTAATCTTTCTTTGATGACCTTCCAGGAGGTCTCTTCATTTTCCTGAATCTGATTAAGGATACTTCTTTTTACACGGCAGACTACCGCTGCTTTCAGTGCTTTTGCGTTCTCGTTGTCCAATAGATCCTCCGACATCTTCGCTTCTATTGGCCCCATCAGGCGATCACCCCCTTTTAATAATATATATGTGATCAGCTGATCTCCTCAGTCAGCTGACATCGAAACAACAGCTGACTAAGGCTGTAACATATATATATAAATTTATTGTTTTTTCTGTCTTCTTTAAATGTTTGTATTGTATTTTGTATGATTCTAATTTGAATCGTAAAAATCAATGAATGAATGAAAAATTGTATAAATTTTGAGGTATGCGCCAATAATGTTTAACTTTCATCATAACCTTCTTTTCTATTGGGCCAATCCAAAATTTTATAAGTTGTCTATGTTGGAAATACTTGACTTAGGTGGGATATTAGCAGTATATTAAATAAATGGGGTAAAACATTGTCAAGAGTTACCTTTTGAGAAAGGCCTCAACTCATGCCGGAATCATCTTCGTTTTCAAATCCAATTTCAGAAAACTGCAAACCATGTTAATATTTCTGTTCCAGAGAAGAGTTGATTGGTTCCCATCTATTGAAGATGGCCTATTACTTGTAAATTATTTATTAAATCAGACCAAATACTTCATTTGATCACTGTATTCTCTCTTTATGAGGTTCGAGCAGTGCTTTCTTCTCTACTGAAATATGATAGGATAACTTTGAAAAAGTGAATTATACTTTTCATAAAATTATCGGTAAAGGGCAATCTTTCGAAATGCCTAGGAAATTAACGTAAAATATAATAATTTACTAATTATAATTATTTGAATAATTATTGTATTCATTAATAGTTCATATTAATCAGTTGTCTAGGTGAAACATAGATTGAAAGCACTTGAGAAAACTAGAAATTCCTACAACCCATAAATTTCTGTTAATAGCTGTGGCAAAAAATAACCCATTATTTAGAAATGACTCCGTTTTAACAGAATTTTTTTAATCAATAAATAAATCACAGTCATTTAACAGTAAAAGTTAACCCAACTTAATTGGGCTCAACCACGCATGTTATTAGAGAGGAAGTAATTGCGCTGTGAACCAAAACTTGCTAACTCGGATTGGGATCAATAATTAGAGAAGGAGATGACCAACAGAGATCATATTTCCTGTTCCCTTACTAGCAAGTCAGCAAGTATTGGCCAAATTAATGTCACATTAGATACATCAAAACGGGCAGATCATAAGGAAAATATTATTCCAAACTTATTAAAACCAATTTTAAATATTAAAGTTCTATTAAAAA
>NW_027107993.1:703559-716553 GCF_000696795.3 Halyomorpha halys | reverse complement strand
TATGATCTGAAGAGAGGTCATCTAAAGATTGAATTGTGGATTGTGATGTGGGTATTTGGGAAGTAACAAATATATCAAGGATATCGGGACGTTTTTTAAGGGATGTAGGCCAATAAGTAGGATTTTTAGAAGAGAGGATGGAGTAACTATTGGTTGTAGTGACTCGGGAAAGAGTCCTACCACGAGTATTGTACGTTCTGCAACCTCACTGTTGATCTTTGGCGTTGAAATCTCCTCCAGCAATAAATCGCGTACCAAGGGACCGGAATAAGGAGTCAAGATGTCTATAGGAAAGGGAAATACCTGGAGAACAATATATAGCTGAAAGTGTAATTTTAAACGGGCGAGAGGATAAGATGACGGATGTTGATTGAATAATATTAGACGGAGTGGAAGGAATTAGGGAGTGAGGTAAAGATTTATGAATAAGGATACAAGAACCTGCGTGGGATGTGTTGTCAGGGTGATTTGTTCTATATGTAATGTAGTCGCGTATGTAGAAGTAAGAATGCTTTGTGAAATGGGTTTCAGTAAGTAGTGCTATATCAATGAAATGTTCATGGAGGAATATGTCAAGTTCGTCTCGGTGGTTATGTAGTCCATTTGCATTCCATAAAAGTATATTTAAGGTGTTTTTGTTCATCTAGTTAAATTGAACGGGATTTCATTAAGGAGTCTTGTTAGGAGTGAGATAAGAGGCTTGATTGTGTCTTGAAGATCACGTAGGAAGGAGGAAAGAATAGATGTTATTTCAGGTGCATTTTGGCTCTTTTGGGAATAGAAGGTTTGATCATGGACATGAGTGTAGGTTGTTCTAGGTAGGGATTGAGCTCTTTTTTGGGATTGTTGAATTGGTTCCTCGGTTACTGGAGGTTCGGGGAAAAGATTGACCGAAGAGGAAGTTTGGGATAGGGGAGGAAGTTGAGGATTGACCTGTGTAGTAATTTTCACATTTTTGGAAGGAAAGTCATTTGCAGGTGGTTTAGTCTGTGGATAGGAGCTTGGGGACTGATATAGTGAAGTATGAGGGAGAGAAACAGAGGACTGAGGCTGAGGGTGGGATGTCAGAGGGAGAGGATGAGAAGCTTGAGGCGCCTGAACTCGACGAGTTACTTCTGCGTATTTAATAAAAGGCTGTCTTCTGGAGTTGATGGGTTGTTGTAAGCGATTAGTGACCGGGGTACGATGTTCTACGTCGCTCGTTGATGGGCCAGCAAGTTCTTCTCCTAGAACCACTTTGTTTTGATTGAACTCTTTTAATGCAGAATTTGTGGTTTTCTGGCGTTGGATATTTTTGTATATTTCGCAACCTTCAAAAAAACTTGAATTATAAATTTTAAATATCGAAAAACTATTTTAATGCTTTTTATAAAATTTTCTTAATCTTATTAAATCAAATATCGATATTTCTATTAAAAAGATATCGAAATATCGATATCGATATTATCAACTATGTTAAATACCGAAATGAATTTGAAATTTTCAAAATGAAATATCAATATCGATATTTTCAACAATGATAAATATCGAAATAAATATGAAATCATACAAATAAAATATCAAAATACCTTATTTTAGCTGTTCATAAAATGTTATATGAAAGGAATATGGTCCGGGTGCGGTCAAAAAAACTCAAATAGTAGAATTATACTATTTTAATGAGCCAACGTTTCGCCCCCACGTTGCAGGGCTTCGTCAGGGCTGTTTTGACGGCAGTCAAAACAAAAATTTGTTCATTTTGTATATTTCATTTTTGTATATTTCGCAACCTTCAAAAGAAACTTGAATTATAAGTTTTAAATATCGAAAAACTATTTTAGGTTTTCTGGCGTTGGATATTTTTGTATATTTCGCAACCTTCAAAAAAACTTGAATTATAAATTTTAAATATCGAAAAACTATTTTAATGCTTTTTATAAAATTTTCTTAATCTTATTAAATCAAATATCGATATTTCTATTAAAAAGATATCGAAATATCGATATCGATATTATCAACTATGTTAAATACCGAAATGAATTTGAAATTTTCAAAATGAAATATCAATATCGATATTTTCAACAATGATAAATATCGAAATAAATATGAAATCATACAAATAAAATATCAAAATACCTTATTTTAGCTGTTCATAAAATGTTATATGAAAGGAATATGGTCCGGGTGCGGTCAAAAAAACTCAAATAGTAGAATTATACTATTTTAATGAGCCAACGTTTCGCCCCCACGTTGCAGGGCTTCGTCAGGGCTGTTTTGACGGCAGTCAAAACAAAAATTTGTTCATTTTGTATATTTCATTTTTGTATATTTCGCAACCTTCAAAAGAAACTTGAATTATAAGTTTTAAATATCGAAAAACTATTTTAATTCTTTTTATAAAATTTTCTTAATGTTATTAAACCAAATATCGATATTTCTATTTAAAAAACATTGAAATATTGATATCGATATTATCAACAATTTTAAATACCGAAATGAATATGAAATTTTCAAAATGAAATATTTAAATACCTTGTTGATGATCTTCCAGATCGATATTATTAAATATGTTTAATATCGAAATGGATATTAAATTATTGAAACCAAATATCGATATTTCACTTATCTAGTATTTTTAAACAAACTATCAATAAAATAATATTATAATATTTTTCAATTATCGATATAGATATTTATAACAATATCAAAGGTCGAATGGATTTTAAATTGTTGAAACAATCTATCGAGCTTTTGATAATATAATATCGGAATATTATTGCTAATGTTAGAAATCAATAATTATAAAAATGTCAAATACGGAAATACTATTATTAATATTTCCTTTAGCAAAATTTACTTACTTATTTTATATATCATATATGTTTATACAATATTTCTTGTATTTATCCCTTGCGACTTTTTTTTTTTTTTTTTTTTTTTAAGAAACCGATATTTTAATATTATCGAAGAAAAGTATCGATATTTCGATATTGTCGGTTACTGGATATCGATATCAAAATATCGGATATTGGAGACAAAATATCGATATTTCGATAATATCGATATCGATATCCCATCCCTACCTGAAACTAGCAGTAAAACCACGGCAGTCACGAAAACTGAAATTCCCGCACCTACCAACTAAATCAGCAATAATTCCAATATTGTAAAAAATCCATCATGTAATTCCAAAAAACCTTTGTAGAGCCTCAAGGATTTTCTAATCCCAGACCATCTCCTGTCTTTGTCAGTATAATTGAAAGTTCCATTTCGTTCGGTCAAGAAATTGCTAACTTGATCGGACGCCCATACTTAAGATGTTTCTCACGTGTTAAAGACATAAAGATCAACACCACCACTAAGGGACATTACAAAAATCTTTTAAACTAGTTGACCCAAAAACCTGCGATTTTCACTACTACTAATTAAAACTAGAGAAGGCTTACAGAATGGTTTTAAGGGGTCTTCAGTGAACTACTCCAACAGACGCTATCAAATTAGGCCTAGAAGAAATTAGCCAAAATGTAAAAAATATATCGTGCATTCTTCATCCCACTGAAAAATATCTACTTCCGTTATTCTTTATCAATTTAGAGCCAGCCCGATACAATCCTGAAATATATCTGGTTACAAGGCTGGTTTATTCAACAGTTAAATTTGAGCAGCCCAGACAAAAACCTATTATTGTCCAGTGCACTAGAAGTCAAAATTTTGGGCATAAAAAGGCCTATTGCCATCACCGGCTAGGTGCGTTAAATGTGCTGGCCCTCATGGAATTGAAACCTGCCAGAAACCACGGGATGAACCAGCAAAATGTGCCCTCTGTCAAAAAGACCACCCGCAAGCTACAGAGGCTGTGAAGTCTACAAAAATCTCCACAAGGTGAGATCTCATTACACGACATCAAAAGACATAGAACTAACTCGCACTCAGGTGCCTTGAATCTCAAAATTTGCAAATTTTCCCAAACCTCAGAAAGAAATCAGCTCGTCATCTAATTAGCCGGAACTCACATTCAAGTCGAAACGCAGAAAGGGTCTGGTTTCGGTCTATAATTTCGGTTAACACACTCACAAATGTTCAATAAATAACACCAAATAAACTCAGACAGGGCAGGTCACCAACTGATTGATTTATGATTTGAATTGATTTAAAAACGAAGATGGTCACTAGGAGACGTCTTAGAGACGGTTATCAACCCTTAACAACGGTCTAAATTACTTAATTATAACAACACAAATACAAATACACATTTTTGATCTCAATTGTGTCCAACTATACTAACGACTAAATCCAATTAAAATAATATAAATACAAATAAATGTTACTGAATTAAACACTAATACTTACTAGATCCTATTTACAATAAAACACAAATTAATTATAACATATGGCGTTAACAGATATAACTTCTATCCTTACATCATTCCTGAAAGATCTTCAACAGACCATCAAACCTTCATTAATCTACTCCAATATAAGATAAGAATCGTATCCGCAATCCCACTTAATTTCCCAAGATGAGGACAAATCCTCAAGCTGTCGTATTATGGAAGATCAATGGCCTACAAAATCACCACGACGAACTCGACTTATTCCTACATGATAAACAGATTGACATAGCTCTACTGATTGAAACCCATTGCAAACAAAAGGACACGCTTATACATACGTGACTCCATCACTTATAGATCAGACCACCCAGACAACACTTCCCATGCTGGTTCTTGCATCCTTATTCACAAATCCTTATCCCATATTCCTTCCAATTCAACTGATCTATCCAATCAACCTCGGTTATCATTTCAACACGCCCTTTTCAACTGTATACTGTCCTTCTGGTAATTACCTTTCTTCTAACTTCTCTTAGGAGGAAACTGTAATGCTAAGCACCAACGATGGGGATGCCGAACATCCAACTCACGTGGTAACATCCTATCCTGTGTTTTCACCTTCAATATCTATTCTATTCTTTTACCCAAAATCTTACTTATTGGCCTACATCCCTCAAAAGCGGCTTGATATCCCTGACATATTTATCAACCTTATTCTCCCTCCCATGCAATTGTTAAATCCCTGGGCTTCCTTTCATCAAATCATAGTCCAGTTCTGTTTTTTTTTTACATTCAAGCATCGTACCTAAGCACTTCGCTCCTTCATTGATTATTGTAAGAGTTCACTGGGACAAATTTAATTCGACTGAACAGAAAACAAGACATTGACAAACCTATTGAAAAACTCACATCATCAATAAGAACAAGTATAACTGACAACACTTCGACTAATAGAAGTAATAACAATAAACAAAATAATCTGCCATAGCATATTCGTATCCTACTAAGGGAAAACCGAAGCAAGATTGAAGTGGTATAGGACCAGATATCCAACTGACAAAACGTACTACACCAACTTGACTAACAAACTAAAACTAGAAATTAGAAAATATAAAATTCAAAATGTAATTAACTTTACTGTAAATCTTACAACTACTAACAAATCTTTATGCCGGACGACTAAAATGTTGCTGAATTTTAAATACTTTAACTATCCTAAACCTGGACCAGATCTAACGAAGAAAAATCACAAATATTCGGACAACACCTTTCTAAAACCTTTATTCCGCATCCTGATATCCTTAACCCATATGGAACATATCCACTAGGTCTGGAGAGAGAAAACACGCTGGCTCAGATGAAGATGCTTGCCATGGATGTGTGGACCAAGTGGTTAGAGACTCCTCCACGCAGAAAGGCACTTAAGGAGGATGAGAAAGAAGAAAAAGAGAAGATATCCTTAAGCAAAGTCACCTTGAATTTACTGAAGCAGAACTAAATATTCTACTCGAAACGAGCCTTCCAGCTAAAGTATTTCATCCATTAGGAATATCCAGTATCATCCAGAAATCACCTACCCGCAAAGTTCTTGGATACGACCTAATAACATCACATATATAACACCGTTCTCCGTTCCATATATTTCCCTGACCCATAAAAATTAACTGCAATCAAAATGATACCTCAACACTAATACCCATCCACCTACCGTCCTGTCTCTTTATCACCTGTCATGTGCAAAATCCTCGAAAAACTCATTTTGAAACGCCAATACCCCAACCTTAATTCCAATCATGTAATCCCAGATCACCAGTTTGGATTCCGAACATCTCACTTCACTATCCAGCAATGCCATTGTGTGGTGGACGTTGTCTCATCTTCTTTCTCGTGGAAATCTTTTTCGGTGTAGAACAGGCTTTTGACCAAGTCTGGAACCCGTGACTGCTTTACAATAATCTCATTGATAGATTGTTAATGGTTCCTATTCATTACTCTATTCGCAGTCTGCTGGTGTTCCCGAAGGTAGTATCCTCAGTCCCATCCTCTACACCGTCTATACAGCTGACATCCCAACCAATCCTAACACTATCCTCACTACATATGCCGATGACACATATGTGCTCGCAGATAATAATAACCCTTTAATTTCATCCCAAACTCTCCAATCCTATTTCACAGCCCACGAAGAATAGTGTCGTAATTGGAGGATTAAAATAAATCCCATCAAATCACCTTTACTCTTCGTCATAAACCTACCGACTGCCCTACAGTTCCCTTTAATCATGTTGCCCCGTCGAACAGATCCGCTACCTTGGACTACATCTGGATAACGACTAATCTGGAATCCTCACACAAGACTGAAAAGACAAGAAACTGCAAGTAGATTTCGACTATTACAACACTTCCATAAACGGTCTATACTTCCAATTCATTACAAAAGACTGATCTACATGACTGTAATAAGGCCAATCTGGATATACGGAGTTGAGATTTGGGGCTTCACCAAACCTTTTAATTCCTCTCGTAACCAATCCAAAATCCTTCATAAAATCCTCAATGTTCCTTACTTTGTCACATAAAGACCCTAGTGTTTCATATATAACCGAACTAGCCCGAACCAAATATCATTCCTTCCATTATAAGCTCCCTAACCATCCAAGCCCACTAGTTTCTAACCTTGCCTCCTCTTCCATCCCTCTGAGGCGCCTGAAATGAAGATGGCCACGAGAACTGCTATTGTAAAAACGTCATTAGAGTGCTACCAATGACTATATTTCTCTACACGGTTGTATCACTCCATTAAACTGAGATCAAATTTACTGAATGTATAATATAAATTACAGTTGTAAATTTCAATAAAGCTATTAAGAAAAAGTTTAGTTTATTATTTTTTTTAATTCAGGTTTTTTTCAGGCCGCAAGGAATTGTGGTTGTCTTCCTTGGTCACTAGGCACCCTCCAACCAACTTCTCGAATTAGTTCTACGTCAACAAAACTTTCACCATTTTTGAATTTAAATTATATTTAGTAACATATGCAAGTCGCTATTGTAACTATTACATATCCATGAGAGATTGAGAAAAAACATTTGACTGGAATTCGAATTTAAGTGGCGTTTGCGTGTTTTTTAGAGCCAGAAATACAGGGTTTAAGAAATCAATAATAAGTATAATATTGACCACGGAACCATTTAATTTATAAAAAAAACTTGTAATGTTAAACTGCCAGGAATCTTCGGCCCAATCATCGTGTATTCATGAGCCATCACCGTCGGATATAAAAAGATGAAGCATGCATGATACAACCATCTTGATTCCTACCAGTTCGTGGTCTCGACTAAGCACTCTTCCATTAGCTACAAATCCCCCTATTCCTTGCCGTTACTCAGTTTCTTCACTCAATGGTAAATATTAACACTCCAAACCACTCAGTTCCTCGGCGACAAAACGAAGGGCACCTAAAGCAAAAGCCAACAAAGAAAATTTAGAAAACAAATCTGATATATGTTTAAAAATATAAATATATCTTCTTTGTATTTATTAATTTATTTTATGGTGTATGAGGAACTCATTGTACCTAACGGCTTATAGAAGACTTAAATTGCAACAAAAAAGTTCATTTGAGCTATGGTCTAATTCGGAGAAGTGAAGAATTAATTTTAATTGTTGGTTTATTTATTTATTTTTTAAGGTTAACAAGTTTTTCGATAATAAGGGAACGATAGGGATATGTAATATTTAATTTAATCATCGTAACCTTGACTAAATATATACTAAAAAAAGAATTAACTTCTGTTTTATAGAACAACTGTCAAGTAAAATCCTGTTTCTTCGAAATATACGGGTTTTTTAAAAAAAACTATCACGATATATTATTACAAGCTTTCATTTTATTGTTTCCTGTGGGCTGGGTTGTATTTCAATTAATTAATCACTAAAATATGCTTTTTATTCATAAAAACGTGGCGACACAGTGCCTGTGGGTATCTCGTGTCCTTCACGTATGAGACTTTGTCGTAGTTTCCCGAGCATGTTCCCTTCAGAAAAAATATACTCATATTACCTCCTAAGCATTCGTCTCCATTCTCCTGTCAGATTGATTGCCCCGACACGAACGCTCTCGTTCTTCCGCTGTCGAAAACATTTTTACATTTTACCTCACAACTTAATTATTCATTCTCTCCTGCTATTCTTAACCCAAGCACCCACTTTCACTAACAGGTCAAACCCCACAACCACTTAGTATTCCTTCGGCATACTCCCTACGATACGTACCGACAAATTCTCCCGAGTAAATCCCCACCGGGTCAAACCTATTTCCACTTCCCTCTCTACCTCATAAGGGGCGCCCAGGTTGGATAATTTACAATGACATATATGAATTTGTGTGTCTTTTCTCCACTATACACCTTTTCTAGGGCTTCTCGGCACATTAATGTGTTGGAATTACCGGTGTCCACCAGACACCTCACTCCTACTACCTCTATTATCGGCAGACCGCCGCTATTCTCCCTCACGTTATAATTCACCAGTGTGCCTCTCTGCCGACATCCCCTTAGATGTATCGCGTCTTCCTCCCTCTAGTTCACCTCCATCCGCCTCCCTTGTTTTCATCCCCCTGTTTCCACACTGGTTCCTTCGCCACCCCGGTTACGTATCTCCTCAGTTTCTCCTTTGGTCTTTGACGCTCCCGAAGCTTCTATGGATTTAACTGACGATCTACTAAACCTCCAATTACTTCTCTGTATTTATTGGGCATTGAGCAATTGGTTAGCCCCGGCCCACATCTCTTTGGTAAATGTATGAGCACTTTTTGGCTACGTGTCCCTCATTTCCGCACTCCAAACATATAGTGCGTTCACAATGGGCTACTAAGTGTCCCACCGCCCGCACCCGTGACATTTGCGGTCTTGTCGCCGGGTACTACTTCGGGGTTTTACCTGGTTTTCTGGGTTCTTCGTCATCTCCCTCGTATACGCCCAATACTCTCTTCTCCCCCATGGGTTAGGGGTGTTTCTGGATCGGTGATAGTCGACTCTGATTGACGGTCGGGTTCGTCTGTATCTATTCGCAACTCTTTCTCCCGGGCAATAGCGTCTATCAAGTTTTGTGCACGGTCCTCAAACGCACGATCCCTCTGTAACCTCTCCTTTTTTTCTATTTCTTTCGCTAATAACATCCTAAACCTCATCAAAGAAACTTAGCACTCTTTTCCTTTTATTTACCTTTTTTTTTTATACTATTACAATTATTTTCTGCTCCCCTTATCTTACTCCATTTCTGAACTATTGTGAACTATTTTTCGATTTCCATTATTGTTTTTAAATGTTATTTAAAACAATAATCTTTTTAATTTAATCTTCACCTTATAAGTTACAAATATTGTTCTTCTAGTTTTTATCACATTTTTGCCTATTTTATCACTACTAATCTCCAATGTACGATCTAAACATCAACTTAATGTTTACATCATGGCTAAAATATTGTCGACTACTCATTATTGTTACTACTTGTCACAGTTTTACTACCTACTATTTTTATTCATATTGTTCTAATTTTCTCTTAGTTAATTAAACCACTATTCCTCCCATTTGTCATGATTTCTATTCTTATTGATTAACTGTATTTTTTATTTTTATCAATGTATATATAAACATTTTGTCTATCTCTATTCTGTATGTAATACCTTATACATTTACTTCTACATTTATCTCCTATTTTGGCCTATTGTAATATTAGACAAGAGATTAGGTGATCCTGTCAGTTTACCTATCAATATATTACACCTGACTGTATTTATTAGTGACTATTTCCAATCCACCTATATGAATACTTCTATTATCTATCTTCTAACTATTATTATTATTTATTTTACATATTAAAAATTTTTTTCATATTTTCTTTGTATCTATATTTTATTGTTACAATGTTTGAATCATGTTTTTATTTAGCCCTAACGAAGCTCTGTAAAGTGGGGCGAAACCTTGGTTAACAATAAATAGTTTGTTCTACAATTTTGATACCTTTATTGACCGCCTCCCGGACTATTTTCCTACTATCCACTTCATAGAGTCAACTACCTTCTTCCAATGTAAAGTAAATGTATAAAGAATAATGTTCTTATTCTATCCGTTATAACTTACCATTTTTCCCCCATTTGTTTCAGTTTCTTGTAAGTAAAAAGAGACCTTAATCTCCACCTGCTGTGTGCTAATAATAATAATGATTATTATATTTATTTCAAGATATCTGACTGGCAAAATTATTATAAGTTTTTTTTTTTTTGTATTTATTTACTTTATGGTAAGTATTTCTATTTCTAAAAAGCTCTGGACCTCTACCGAGATATTTATTTCCCCTAATGATGACACACAATAATCATGGAAATTTCTTTAACAAATTGGGCATGAATTGAGACTAGGATATATTGAAGTTGAAATAGCTCTAACAAAATGGAAAATGATACAGTTTCAGGATAACAAACATACTGTGGATGAACTTTTTTAAGTTCTTAATCACTCAAAACTTTACCATAAATTTAATCAAATTTTATCACAAGTTTCCATTTTTCAATATCTATTATACTTTTCAATTCGGAAATTTAGACGAAATTCGGCAATAACGACTAATAAAAATGTCGGAAATACAAAGAAATAATGACTAATGAAAATTTCCGGAACTAAGGCAATAATGACTCATGAGTGGTTGATGCTTAGAGAAAAACAAAAAAGGGCCAAGAAATTGTACTCATGGTTTCAACTAAAAGACTACCTTATTATGTCTCTAATCATGTATATATACATAGAGTTGTTGACAGGGGGAGTTTGGTATTAAGATTTATATTACACACACTCTAAATATAACATAAAACATGTACGAACATCCAATTTTATAACATAAAATTTATGAATCAATTTCAGCTACAAATAAAAATATCTTAAGACAATTCTGAAAAGAAAAGTGTAATACAATCCTACAAGATAATAATCATAACCTTTCTATATTACTTACACCGCACCGGAGAACCGCTGATCACAAATAATGAATCTAACTCTGACACTAAAAGGAATTTAGCTTTCACTACTACAGTACCGAGATGAGTTGACCAATATGTATTTGTGTCTTATGAAACTGTATACTCTTCCATTTTGTTAGAGCTATTTCAACCTAAATATATCCTAGACTCAATTCATACCCAATTTGTTAAAGAAATTTCCATAATTATTGTGTCATCATTAGCGGAAATAGATATCTCGGTAGAGGTCCATAGCTTTTCAGAAACAGGAATACTTACCATAAAGTAAAAAAAAAAAACGTAAAAAAATAATTCTGCTAGTCAGACATCTTTAAATAAATATAATAATGATTATTATTATTAGCACACAGCAGGTAGAGATTACGGTATCTTCTTACTTACAAGAAACATTTGTAGTAGATGATATCCAAGGGGTGACATCACTTCTCATTTCCCTTATTTATTATCAGTACCATTTACCCACATTTGTTGCTATTTAAATTCAATTATCTGTTTAATTAGGGCAATGAAGTCATCAGCAGGCACTCAGGGATATGGAATTCTTCAGAAATCGTCTCCTTTGCTGCATTAGCCAGTTCATTATAGGCTATTCCGCAGTTCCCAGGGGCACAAGCGAAAAACACTGAAATACCTTTTCTGTGGGCAGGTTTTAATGAATAATTGATCTTTTGATTTAGCGGGTTTGTTGCAAAAATATTTTTTAAACTGCATTTAATTACTTGATGTGTAGAACCCAACTGAGCGTCTTATCGAAAGTCAATCCGAGGTACTTAACAGTGTGAGCGAAAGTTGCTAAAAATAATAGCAACTGCTTTACTTATTAAAATTGTAAACCCGTGATCAGAAAGCCATACATTGACATTATTTATCATTCAACCCTTTCTAAAAACAAATGCAGAAAAGCGTCGCACCGAAAACACAACCCTGAGGCACTCCATTCTTCTGTTCCGATTCATTTGATAAAACGTTAATTTTAACTCAATAGCTTTTGGTAAGTATAAAACTATTTATGAAATCATGAATGTGACCATTAATCCCAATACTAACCAGAGTGTCAATTATAAACCTTCTCCAAGTCCTATCAAAAGCATTTTCAATATCAAGAAATACCACTAATATTTTTCCCTTATTATCAATGGCTTCAATATATCAGACTGTAATCGTACTAAGTTGCCTCTAGTACTTCTCCCTTTCCTGAACCCCCTCTGGCAGTACACTTTTGGCTTCCAAGTACTATTGGAAATAAGTTTTTCCACTTATTTAATTTTTTTTTTAATTATTTATTTAATGTAATTTACAACTGTACAAAATTATACAATAGGTAAATATGTAGTATGTTTCATGTACACTTGAAAATCTGGGAAGGAACCACCTGTAGCGAGAGGGAGCAAGCGTTTCGATCACTACTCACCAGAGCGCTGCACCTCGAGCCTCACCGAAGCTCCCAAATTTACATATTGCATTATTTTGTAAAAACACATTGTCATTTTTGTATATTAATAATTTCTATACATAATACTTAGCAATATCTGTACAATGAATAATAAATGATAACAATGCAATGCACGAACCTATCTCAAGCAGACATGTACCGACCGCTTCTCGGTCACAGCCGCATGGACTAGACCTATAAATAAGGGACTCTAA
>NW_027107993.1:701214-702997 GCF_000696795.3 Halyomorpha halys | reverse complement strand
TCCAGGGCTCATCCTCTGCCACGGCCATTCCTAACTTATAATGAATACACCTTGTCGTGGGCCTTCTGTAAAGAGATATCAGGCTGGAGAAATCGCCTAAGACCAGACAACTCCGACAAGTGGTGACCCCGACGTGATAAGTCCGTCGAAACGAGGCCCGACACTGGAAGAACTTACTAAACTAGGAACAACAGATAACTAGAGAGATAACAAACAATAACGAAAGAGATGGGAGGAAAATCTTCAGAGACAAAAAGAGAAGAGACACAAGGAAAACCAGTAGGACAAAAATGAGGAGACAACATAACCCAGCGCAGTTAAACCTCAATCGGGGACCTGTGTTGCGGATTCTACACCCAAGGAAAGACAAGCCCAAGCGATATTAAGGAGATACCAATAGCGAAGACGTCTCACGAAAAATTCGGCAAACGCCTAGGCACCGCTCGCAAACGCAGCAGCTCATGCCTACCACCTATCAAGACGTGCTAAATCAGGTATAGACACTCTCCCAACGCTCAAGACTCAACACAGCAGGAAAAAATAAAATAAAAGTCAATCGCGGTATCAACTCGTCAAGGACCAACAGGCCAGCCAAAGCTCAAGAAGACCGAAGCCTCTATTTCCCTGCTACCAGTCCGCATAGGACAGCGCAGAACTCCCTCGGACTTCGCAGGTACAGCCGGCGTCTACCCACAACGAAGTCACCCGAGATGAGGATCTATGCTTCAACAACTTCTTCACTGGACCTTAAATCATGGCTGACGAAGACAAAACAATACCTATTAGCGGATCTCCTACACTGGTACGGGCGCCCTCCACCTAAGGTACATCGAGACATCCCGCCAGCCTACCGCTCATGGGCCACGACTTGCGCACCGATGCTAAACCCCTAGCAAGCATCGCGCCGACCGCCCACCAACTAATGGCCCCGACTGGCGCAGAGACCCTCCAACTAAAGAAGAGCTCCCGCCGACCGGCCTAACATGGCTACATCTGGTGCAAGATAACCGAATAGGATCTCACCATGACCGCCTCACTTAGCGACATCAGGTACCTTAGATGCTTCGACTTTACCTTCAGCGGAACACCGAAGTCATCCAGCCTGATAGCACATTGTGGCACACAAACTGGCGCAGCTGATGTTCTCTCCTTCTGACCTTACTGGGACTACTACCTACCAGTACCACCTAGGAGATTACAAATCAACAAGTCGTGGAGCAACTCATCGCCCACATCAGAACTTCAATCTTTTCACCCCAGAGACACACCTAAATTCCGACTATGATAGGAACAGTAGGTGGGGGAAGATCAGTTCCAAGTTCGCTTCAAACTGAGGCGACCAACGCTGTAAATAGCGGCAACCATAACTGCAATCAAAGTTACAACCCAGTAAGAAAACACAACACACACTCGAATAGAGAAGAACGAGTAACCCGAAGCAAGATGAACAGCGTACATTCCAACTAGGAAGACCAAAATACTCTCCAAATAGGAAGAATAAAAACTGGAGTCAAACTCTTAGTCCACTTCTTTGACAACATCGACTACAGGAAAGCTGAGAAACGCCCGAACATCCCTATGACTCCGTCATCAAGGAGGGGAGTCCTGTAGCGAGAGGGAGCAAGCGTTTCGATCACTACTCACCAGAGCGCTGCACCTCAAGCCTCACCGAAGCTCCCAAATTTACTTATTGCATTATTTTGTAAAAACACATTGTCATTTTTGTATATTAATAATTTCTGTACATAATACTTAGCAATATCTGTACAATGAATAATAAATG
>NW_027107993.1:694174-700251 GCF_000696795.3 Halyomorpha halys | reverse complement strand
GATTAAGAATTAATGGGTTAGGATGGTTAAGGAGTTTGGAATGAAAAGACGCATATCTGTTTTGGGCCAAATCTGCAACGAATGTGATGTTAAGGTCTTTGGAATGAGTTTATTTGTGACGTAATAAGGTGCATCAAGGATTTTACGTTATTTAATTTTAGATGAGGTAGGGTAATCAATCTATAACTATTAACATTCATAGGGCCTTTGTCTTTTTCATAATAGGAATCGTAATTGCTTCCTTCTATACGTTCGGAAAACTAATAAACAAAAATATTTTATTAAATAAATCAAATTGTATCCATGTTAAGTCTCAACATTCTTTATTATATCAATAGTCCAACGTTTCGGCCAATCCGGCCATCCTCAAGGACAATGTAAACAATTAACAGCTTATTATGTATTCATTTGTAACAATTTTAACAACAACATTACTATTAATAATATACCATACTTTAAATATAAATGCACACCTCACATCAAAATTTTAATTTGTTTTACAGGCTATTCTGCACAGGTCAAGTCACCTATTTTTTTAAAACTTCATTAATTTTTAAAACTTTAATTTTAGATTAAACTACACTATCAACTATTAGATAAACAAACTATTTATAACCTTCCACACACTCAGGTGGTGGAATGTTATTAATTTAATTCAAATTACATTTTGGTTTCAATTCTTATTTATTCCAATTATTAAAATTAAGTAAATAGTAACAAAAATTTTTGCTATATTTTTCATAAATTTATATTACATAAAATCTGTGCATAATGGATACAAATATTGTATTCAGTATCTTTAAAATCATAGATTTATTAAAGGAAGAGAAGTTTTTGGTTATGACAATGTAGATCTGATCCAGACCGGGTGAGTAATCTTTCCTGTAGTTCAATTTGTTCACTTCCTGTGGCGCGAAATTCGTCCACCATTAGTGATGGCGAGTAGTACAGATTCGTTAAATTGCTTTATGTTAAGAAAGTGTGCAGAGTAATTTAAAGTTGATGAGGTATCGTATCATAAAAACGTTTTGTTAGAGTGTTTAAGTTAAGATTACAGGGTCAGTTAGTTAGTGGTAATGGAACTGAAGCAATTCACCACAGCAGATCTGGCGGCATGTTATGTCAGGTGGGGCAGAGTTACCTTCGCTCTGGTTTCAGCATATATGCCGCCACGACAGGCGAATGTAAATATCAATGTAGAGGATAATATAACTGCTGTGGAGGCTGTTGTGCTAAAGTATAAAAGCGTGATAGACTGTTCCGACACCAATTCGTGGAGCACGGCCTGGGGTTCGGTTCGCTCAGACGCTAGAGGGAGGTTGGTAGAAGAATGCGTGGCGAGGTGTCAGCTGGTCATTATGAACGAGCCTTCTGGTTCCACATTTGTTGGAGTGCGAGGCCAGAGTTGGATAGATGTCACACTTGCCACGGTTCCCATAGCGAAGCATATTGCAGACTGGACCCCACGGTCAGACACGAGCTCCGACCACCGGGTCATAGCCTTCAGTGTGGTGGAGGAGGAAGGCGGTGCCCCAAAAGTAGAAAAGGGCTTTGTGACCCAATCGGCGAACTGGAGAGCTTTTCCCAGTGAATTGGAGGGAATACTGACTGAGATGATCCCGATAGATGAGCCCGAGATTTACTGCAGAGTGGCAATGCTGCAATCACTGAAGCGGCGAGTGTTACCTTCCAACGCCAAAGGGCGAGGTAACGCCCGGTTCCATGGTAAACGTAGGTACCAGGATGGTAGAGACGATGGGAAGAGGCCAGCACTCCGAGAAGAATCCAAGCATAGGTATAGGGTATACCGAAACGGGGTGCGTTGCCAGAAGAAGAAGTCCTGGGACCAATTTATTGTAGAGGAATCAGAAAAGAATCCCTGGGGTATCCCGTACAGGGTGGCACTGGGAAAGGTTAAGCCGTTACAAGTGATGGCGGCTATTAGAGTGAGAGGTGCCCAGGCAACCACCTTGGAGGAAGCTGCCATGCATGTATATAGACTATACCCAGAACAGTGTAGATGATGGAATGGTTAGACGCACCACGTTATACCCACCGGGTACCGACCTATGCCCACCATGGGATATTTGGGACCTTCGTCTTGCCGTGGACAGACAAAGGATCGGGAGGGCTCCTGGACTAGATAGCATAGATGCTGCGATCCTAAAGAACAGTGCCCCTTATATTGAGGAAGAGTTGTTGGATATATTCAACGAGTGTTTGGATAAGGGGTACTTTCCTAACAAGCGGAGGATTGCAGACTTGAAACTGCTCTACAAGGGAGGTGGTAAGGATAAAGAAACGCCTAATTCCTATCGACCAATATGCCTCCTCCCAGTAGCTCGTAAGGTTCTAGAGCACATGATCGTCCACAGCCTTATACCAGTCCTAAGTGCTGCAAATCATCCACGGCAGTTTGGCTCGACCCATGGCAAGGGAACTACGGATGCGCTGCTGAGAGTGCGTAGGGACGTGGAGGAGAGGGCGGAGAAATATGTCTTATTGATCATGTTTGACATCTCTTCCGCCTTCGACAGCGTTTGGTGGCCCCGTGTACTCCAGCGGTTGCAAGAGCTCGACACCCCCAGTAATCTATACTCCCTCGTAGGTAGTTACCTCAATAACAGGAGTGTCAGGATCAGGGGTAACTGGTACGAGGTCGAGAGAAAAATCGAAAGAGGATGTCCCCAGGGTTCGGTCCTAGGACCAGCTCAGTGGAAGCTGGTATTTGATGAGTTGCTGGGGGAACTGGAGGACAAGGGGTTCCTTGCCACGGCCTACGTCGACGACCTGGCAGTCATCGTGGCCAAGAACAGTAGATCCAGACTAAAGACAGAAGCGGAGAGGTGTGCCAGTCTCGTAGGAGAGTGGTGCGTGAGGAGGAAGTTGAGTCTGGCAGCAGCCAAGACTCAGGCCATACTCATAAGAGGCTCCACGGACAGGGCTCATCCTATCACCCTGGATATCCAAGGAGAGAGGATTAGATCGGGTGAGGAGGTGACATATCTTGGTGTGAAGATAAGAAGATTCGATGCCACTTTTCACCTAGTGTATCTAAAGGACAGGGTGACACTGTCACTCGATGGATTAAGTAGGATAGGGGGTGCATTTTTGAGCCCCAGGTACCCTGCAACGATGACCATATATAAAGGTGTGATCTTGGGTATTCTGAGGTACGCATCCCCTGCCTGGAGCCGAAACCTCACGCAGACACAAAAGAGAAGACTGACCACCATACAGAGATTGGCTCTACTGAGGGTCACGAAGATATACAGAACGGTGTCACATGAGGCGGTCCAGGTGCTGGCCGCAGCGATACCCCTGGACCGGCGAGCCACCAGAAGAAGATGAAGCTGACCCAGACTGGAGAAACTGAGACCAGGAGGGCTGGACCAGTCTGGTAACTGCAGGAGGCACCCAGATAGATGCGCACCAGAAGGGCCTACCGAACGGATGAAGATCATTGGGAGCAGTGGCATGCGCAATCCCAGCGCGCACTACCCCACTGCTCCCGCACCCCGTTTCTTAGTGTCGCGAATTTTCAGACAATTTATTTGAGGTGAGTAGCCATGGCCCATAATTTTTCTAACTGTCTATCAGAAAACAACTCCTGGTGTGTTACAGTTATCCTTACTGAGAAAGTTCTGCCATAATATTTTTTTACTATTTTTAATCACATATCTTGTATCTTTTCTGGCCGCTTTAAATGTCTCTAGTTTTTTTTTGAGGATGGTTGGTGAAGAAATATTTTAAGTACCCTGTATCTATTGCTATTTATTTATTGCTTCTCACATTCTTCCACCCACTGTGGTACAGGGGGCGGTAATAAGTATTTATATTATCAGCTGAGGAAATGTATGGGATCGCCTTCATGTTTATCATCTAAAGTTTAGCATTGAGTCGTAGCTTGTAACAGGGGACTCTTCCCCCCTCATCCAAGTCGTCACTACCCCAAATTAGACTATGCTAATTAAAGTCCCCAGTGAGAATTACTGGTGGGGCAATGAAAGTAACAAGTCCTTAAATTGTTGAACTGTGAATGCATCACAAGGAGGGAGGGCATAATGTGATTGACCAAGGTTGTGATGAAATTCTTACTGCTACTGCTTGCAAATTAGAGGTAGTATGTAGTTCATTAATGGAAAATATTCTATTAAACTAAAATACACACCCCACCACAAGCAATTCGACCATCTGTAATCTCTTCTCCTAATAGCATATCCCCGAAATTAAAACTTATCAGTATGTATTAAATTTGTTTCTTGTAAGCAGGCTAAAGAGATATTGTAGTTACTCAGTAAGTAATTCAATTCATTTATACCATGATACAAACAATTTAAGTTCGATTGTATTATATTAATTTTATATAAAATATTCTACCTATACCGTCTGTCGAAGAAAAGGAGCTGAAAAATATCGTATAGAACTAATTGTGTTATAGTTAAAATTATTATTCATATAATAGTAGTGAAAATAAATTGTGACAGTTAACAGCCATACAAATAATAAACAAATTACGATTAACAGACGAACAGAGACAAATGCAGAAAATAAATAGTCAGTTATCTATCAAAACACTTAAGGTGCTGAACGACGTTATAATAAATATGTATTAAAAAGAAAAAATATATATTATTAGGCGTATTCATGTTAATATGATTATTGGGGGAAATTTCCAATGGCAGTAAGTACAAGTAGATATTCAGTTAAGGTTTTCTTGCCTACTTCTCGATTTTGTCTTGTTAATACCACATATTGCTTATTTTTCGAGGAAGAAGTCTCTTCACTAAAAAAGGAGTTTGAGACACTGGCCTATTTTTATTCAAATAACTTTCTAAATTAATAGTTTTTTTTATTCATTTTTTTTTTATTCCCCCTTCCTCACCATTTCTGGCATACGAGGGTCGGCAGCAGTGGTGTAGGGCGCTAAGATTACGCATGCCACAGCTACAAAAAATGTATCAATTTTATTACCTAGTTACGTTAGCGTTAGGATAGGGGTAACTACTATGAGGCGGAGGAAAAAATTGAAAGAGGATACCCACAGGGTTTGGTCCTAGGTCCGGCCCTGTTGAAAATAGTGTTTGATGTGTCACTGGGGGAGCTAGAGAATAGTAGGCTCCTTGCCACGGCCTACGTCGACGACCTGGCAGTCATCAGGAAGCAGAAAGGTCTCCCGGTCTCCCAAGAGAATGGTGTGAGAAGAAGAAATAGACCCAGCTAAGACCCAGGCCATACTTTTTAACAGTCTCCACTGATAAGGCTCACTCAGGGAATCTCTCGCAATTCAAACTAATTCCTATGTGTGTAGCCAATGGATCTCAGTATTGGTATAGATTCGTATAATATGGAAAACTATTTCACTGGCTTTAAAATCCCAAGGTCTTATGGCATCACAATGGGTGAAGGTATTGCCGGAAGCGTTACACTCTATCAGCTCTCTGATTTGCACGGATACGAACACCACTCCTCAATAACATATAATCATCCATAAGAATAAATTCCATTCAGGCGTTTCTTTTCCTCAGTGGCTGACAATTTCTGGGAAAGCTCTGATGTGGAATCATTTCCGAAAGAACAAATCTGATCCTATTGTGCAAGAAGTAACTTTATTAGAATCTAACTCTGATTATGCCCTTGTACAACTCCCTAACAGGAAAGAGACTACTGTAAACCTTGGGCATCTTGCTCCAGCGGGAATGAATGAGAGAAATCTGGTTGAAGAGAATTTTCCATTCACTGAAAACTCCCTCATCCTTCTGATACCACCCAAATCAAAGTATCTAGATTGGACTAGATAGAGACATTTTATGTCTCTTGTCTTTTAATAATTGTTTCCACTTGACGATTGGACACTTTATCCTAAACTCTGATTTATTCAACTTTTTTCCCCTTAAATGTACTGAACATATGAAAAACCAAGAAAAAGAAATAAGAGACAAATTCGCCTCCCGATAGGTTGAGCTGGTCACCGAGGGAAGTGCTGACTATTATTTCTAAAAGGGAAGGCCTATGCAGGAAAGGAAACAGAAAGATGGAAAGAAAATTTATAGAAGTAAATGTTTTGTAAATTATTT